>NW_028300672.1:0-22491 GCF_049724085.1 Artemia sp. Qi Xiang Cuo
CCTCCTGCGGCGCATCCCCATGCGGCGCTTTCCTGGCCTGCGGCGCTTCTCGGGCCTGGGGGACCTTTGAGGACCGGGGGGAGGGCCTCTGGGGTCCGGGGTGCCCTTTGGGGGTCCGGGGGCCCTTTGCGGACCAGTGGAGGGCCTTTGGGGGTCTGAGTAGGGCGTTGGGGGGGCGGGAGATCTTGGGGAGCTGGGGGGGACCTTTGAGGACCGAGCGCTTCCTTCGGGGTTGGGGTGGGGGATCGGAGCCCTTTGGGGTTGGGGTAGAGGACCTCACAACACTGTTCAAATGGAACTTGTGTATTATAACGACCAGAGAGTTTCACCCTCAAATTCTCTTCTAAAACCTTTCCTAAAATCTTCTTTCAAAATGTCTCTAACTGTTTCGCCGAAATAGTTCCATAGCCTGTCTAAAACGGTTTCGCCCAAATAATCCCTAAACATAATTTCAGCGTGTTCCTTTTGTTTTTGGCATCTCTGCGCTACTGTATTTCAAATTAATAAGAAACCTGATTCCCGCGCTAAAATAATTCATCGCTAAGATGTTTCTTAGAGAATTGTTTCCATGATCTTTGGTTATTAATATCCTTTGGAGTTCGAACAAAAGAGTTGTTTCCTAGGCAATGACATTAATTACTTGGATCTATTCCTGGAGAATTTTTTTTAAGCGAAAATTTTTAAAGTCTGACAGATGATGTCATTGGTTGATTGATCTGTCAAGAAAGGGGAATTAATTTTTTGTTTCTAAGGGGAATTATTGATTCATGATAGGTGAATTGAGGTCGACAGCACAGGTGTTCCAAGGTCGATGTTGTTGTTGTTGGAAGTGCACGCTCTCAGCAAATGTGAAGGTCGATGTTGTTGTTGTTGACACACTTTGATTACGCAATCAATTTAGGTCATTGACCCCATTAACCACGTGTTCTCCCTAATGACTCTATGCCCATATTTGGTGTAGGTACGGGAGCTTTAGGGTCACTTCTACTAATAACTATGACTTTAGGGGTAAAATAACCCTCCACAGTCCGTTTGGAGAGGCCTGTAAGTTATAAAATTTATCAATTGTTTACGTTTAGTATTTGTTATTGGGAAGTATACATACATTTTTCGGGGGGGGGGGGTTGTGCTTAGGTTGGTTTCCATATTGAGAATTTTCCTTGAGGAGGAAAAATTTCCGGTTGGGTGAATTTTACAGGAAACATTTACACTGGGGGGATTCGACAGAATTCCTATAAGAAATTCTCTTTAATTGTCTCACTTTCTCTTTGCCAACTCAATTTACATGTGGAGATGTCCCGGGGAAATTACCCAATGGCTATTTCCAGCGTGTTTGGATTTCCGGGAAAAGATTTCCACGGAAGGGTGGTTCCTGGAGTGATTGACAAAACGATTATAAATTAAAGAAATTAATTAATTTTACAGGGTGTATTGTCCGAAAGAAATTTTACGGGAGAAAGATTTTCAGCGAGGATGGAGCTGTCTGGAGGGAATTTTAAGGGGGGAAGTATTTTAAGTGGTAAAAAATTTCATGGGGGATCCCCGTGGGGGGTGAATATTTCATGGAGGGTGAGCCAGAATTACAGGCAATATTTGAAAAACGACCAGAAATTAATTTTTTTTTTTTAACTGAAAGCAAGGAGCAACATTAAAACTCAAAACAAACAGAAATTTTTCCGTATATGAAGGTGATGCTCCCTCCTCAATACCTTGCTCCTTACGCTAAAGTTTGACTGTTTGTCAAAACCGAAAAACTAACCTAAGACAACGTCATGTTCTCTTAAGATCATACAGTTCTATGAGTAGCCTACAGAAAATAAATGACCAATTTAAGAGTCTCTAAAATTCTTTCACTAGCCATGATATCGGTATCTTTTAGTACACAATTCTGATTCTCTAAAAAATTCAAGCAAATTGAGTTTCAGTAAAGTTCGGCAAAGTGTTAGTGCTTAGAATTCAACGTTGGTATTCTCGAAGATAGTGAACCACAACAAAATAATCTTAGAATATATCGGTCACATATACAGTGGCCGTCATCAGTAGATAAACTCATCTGCAGAAAAAATCAGCAGATTTCAAAGATTTCTATTTTTTTATGCAGATGGGTTTATCTGCTGATGACGGCCACTGTATATGTGACCGAAATATCCAGAGATTATTTTGAAGTGGTTCACTGATAACAAAATAATTCTCTTTGTTGAACTGCTATTTATGCGTTAGAATTCTACATATATTGGAAAGTATCACGGGTCACTTTACTTAACCTAGTTTTGTAGATAAATCTTGCGTAATTTGCGAAGCAATAATTTTTGTTCGTTTTAAGTTTCAACTTTACTCTTTGCTTCCATAAGAAAAAAAATTCAATCGATTTTTGCTCTTTTTTTTAAACACACCAAATTAGGCTTACAGAAAGATTTTGGGTCAATTTGGGTAACGAAACTAAATAAGTCAAAAGGAATTTTTGTTAAAATACAAAATTAAATATAAATTTACTTCATAACTTACAAGTTTTCCTCATGACATGGATAACTTTGCCACATGACTAAACAGTTCATAGGCTGTTTTATCGAAAACTTGCGTGCATGAAATACAATTGTTTTAATGAAAGGAAAATTAAATAAATGACATTTGTTTTCCTTAGGCAGTTATTATTTCGCTTACAAAGGGGACTAGGAGGGAGAATATACAAGAAGAGGAATTTCAAATCTCGAGTTAAGGATTTTTGACCATGGAGATAATAATAGTAGCATCATTATGCATTCCAGCTTTCCCACTCCACTCCAGAAGGTGCCATATGGCACTTTACGATGGAGCTCTTAAGACGATGTATTGAATAATAAGCAGCACGAAAAACAGGGTTCTATCCCACTTCGTATAGTAATATGGAGTAAATGAAAGAAAGGTTTGCATGACTAGAACACGTCTTAAAGATGAAGAAAGGCAGATTACCAAAGATTCTTCTTTATGACCATCCATCCAGGGCAAAGTGAAAATCAGGTTATCCTCGAATGGAGAGAGAAGAGGTCATATGAAATGATTTAAAGGAAACTGGGACTTTCTAGGAGAAGGTAAAGAGTTAAGCTCTGAACAGATAGGGGAGGAAGAGAAGCGTGCACCTCTGTGTTGGCCTCAGGTGTCTGGATGTTGCCTTGTGTTTTAGCAGTAGTAATAGAATTAGACTAGTCGGCGTTTCTAACTTCTACTAAGTGGAGAGGACAAATTTCTAGAGAAACCCCGTTTTCGCCCCATTTTAGAGATAGTTTCTTTTATCGACACAACCTTTAAAACGCAAGTTTTGATACTTGGAGGGATGGGGTTGCAAATAACCTTATCATTTGGCATTTCTTACAAGATCTTTAATAAACCAACAATCCACACAGATTTTGCTTCACATAAAAAAGGAATGAAAATAAAATAAAAAAGATTAATATGGACTAACCCATTATCTTCGAAGAAAAACAAGAAGATGAAGAAAAGAAGCAAGTACTACTTATTCAATGATGTTATAGCCTATCTAGGTTGTTGTCTCGTTATGCAGACACACATTAATTCCTTTCCGCACCATTGGTTCCAAGATTTTTATCAACTTGGACTGCTGCAAGCCTTACTCTTCCCTGTGCAAGGATATTAGTATGGGCGTTCTAATAAAGCCTGTCAGTTATAATACATCTCGAACTTCGGTCAAGAGTAAAGTAAAGAAACCGACTTCAAAGCAGCTGACATTGCCGGAGATTAGTATTTAGCAGTGTTCAAGTCACTATTTTACCATTATGCAAACCCAAGAATTTAGCTCTTTTCATATCTAAATAATTGGAATCCTAGTGTTTAAAGCAGTCTAGCCTTGAACTTTTCAAATTGGGCTTGACAAATCTGAACAACAAAGTTAAATAGCAAAGAGAAGTAAATAGAAACGGCTGCTGATGGATGAGTTTAGTTACCGATTTTATTAGCGAAAAAATCCGAGACGGAAGGGATTTTACCCGAGGTTGCTAAATTAGCAAACATATTATATTTTGCGGGTTATATTAAGGCAAAAATCTGGATGAGAAAATAAGAACTAAAAAGGCGCGGATAAATCGATAAATATAAATCTTAATTAGTTAAACAACAGTTGTCTTATAATGAGAATTACAAAAACTAATTTTTCTATTTTTCAAGTAAGTTTTGACCCTTTTATTCAAAGAAACAAAAAAAGGGAAGGAAGCCTATGGTAGTTTTCTTTTTAATTTAAATATGTTACAATGTTTTGTTTTCCAATGATAATGACCTGTAATGTGTTAATTGACATCATGTGATAATGTGTTAATATCAAAGCGGGATTTACGTTAACCAAAGGGAGGGAGGCTCATGAACTTGGGTATTTTTAATAAAGGTCTTTAAATAAAAACCCAATGATCAGGAAGAGAGGGCTCGATCAGATTACACAAACCTGTACAACTGTTTGACGGACAAAGAGTCAGCTAATAAGTAAAACATGTCACTCAGAGGCTTCGTTCTCTCTATCGCGTAGTTATTTTTCAATATCAGTATGAGCCAACAATTATGAAATTTTTTTTCACGTAGAATCATAAGGAATTATCAAATAAATGCTTTAAAAATTGTCATAACAATTTATTATATCATATTTAACGCATTAACATTGACTTAGTAACGAACGACGTTTCTGCCATACATTTTCATTGGGTCCTCATCGTATGAAACGGACAGTCCTCAAAACTTGGAAGAGGACTAATTGAACCGTGATTTTTGGCAGCCTTATAAGCGACTGCAACAGATTGAAGAGTAACCTGTCCTCCTTTCAACGCCCCATATTCCTGCGGAAGCCCCCGCTGCCCCAAATGACGTCAGATTCAAATTTAAAGATAGTCATTAGAATCGAAACATCCAAAAACGCCAAACGATGAGTGCAGCCCTGGGGCTCTTGGTCAAAAATTAGGAAAATAGCCCATATTAAACAGAGTCTTCATAGATACATTTTCAAAGGCAACCCTCAGGCGTTCCCTATTGTAAAGAGCCGTACGCCTTAATTTTTTTTATCCCTCGCCACTTCATATGGAGGAGGTGGTAGCAGAAACTTTGGGAGGGGTCTATTCGATTTAAAACCAAAATTTCTGGTGCCCTTTTAAGAGACAAAAGTGACTTTAGGGCAACCACTTCCCCTCCAATATTTTTGATGCTACCCAGCCCCTTCGTAACCTCAAAGATATGTAATCAAATCCTGAGATAGCCATTTTGTTCAGTATATTCGAAAGGTCATAAATATTCCTCCGGGAATAGCAAGACCCTGGGAAAGAGCCGTAATTAAGCCACATTCCCAGATGTTTGAACACATGGTAAACATAGGTATAATCATGGGTGCCGGCAAGGGGGGGTAAGGGGTCATGCCCCCCCTGGAAAGTTGGGACCATAAAGTAATTATAAAGAAACCACAGGAAAGAAAATAGAATAGGGAAAAACCATGGGAAAAATGGGTGTTACCCCATTGTTGGCTGTCTGCCAATAGATTTTGACCCTTAATAAGGAAAATATAAGTTCTAATTTGTGACTGAGTGACAAGTTTTCCAAAAAAAAAATTCTTAATGTTTCGGTTGGAGCGAAAAAAAAATCCAATTCTTCATAGTAATGAATGGTAAGTAAATAACGATCCTTGTCAATAACGAAAGTGTAAGAGCCTAACTATTGATAACATTCAATCAAAGAATCAGTTTTTTATGGTGATCCTAAATATGTATTTGTTTATTTGTAATTAGTGCAGTTATTAGAACACAGGAAAGTTCGTATAATTATAGAAAATACAAGGAAAACAACTTAATAAGGGGCAATTTCGGTAAGAATATACCGTCATCGTATACTTGCATTGCAAGAGTACCCATGAGCTGAAATATCAAGCCACTACAATGAGAAATGTTTCCCCTGAACGGAGTGCTGGGAATTCCTGTGTTTTTCATCTGAACGGATACGTTTTTTGTGTTTTAATATTTTTTTTTCGGGAGTGATTGGATTTATCTAATAGTCACTTTGAAAAAGATTTAATTTTTTTACAGTTACGAAGTGTAAAGGTGTCAAATATACTGGCTTTTGGTATTCAAAATCAAATTAAAATATTGAATTAAAAAAAAATTATTTGATTTCCTTAATCTTAGTTTACTTTGAACAAACTATTTTGATAATGCGTTACTTTATATAAAAACTGATTCTAAAAGAATTAAATATTTTGGTGTTTGATAAATAAGTTCAAAACGGTCGATATATTTTTTTTATACTATATTATTTTTTTTTTAATGATATAGTTTATATAAGTGGGATTGCCCCCCTCAACACCTCGCTCTTCACGCTACAGTTTTTAGGCATTAAAAAAAAGTTACTTATTGGTCTAATTAAACGACCCTTGTGTTTCAGGAGTCGTTTTCGAAGAATTGGGAAACAATCTAGACTTTAGCGTAAAGAGTGAAATGTTGAGCAGGGGGCAACCCCCCTCATATAGGTAATAATTTATGTTCATTTTAAGTTTAAATGTTGCTCCTTACTTTCAGTTGAAAAAACTTGTTTTTTTCTGATCGTTTTTTAAATAACGCCAGGATGGCACCTGGCTCCACCTCCACGGAAAAGTCCCTTTCCCCATAGAAATATCCTCTGGACAATTCAATTCTGCCGCATAGATATTCCGGACAATTACCCTTAACATCTCCACGCGTAAAATTGAATCAGTAAAGAGAAAGCAAGACATATAAGGAAATCTCGTATATAAATTCTGGCAAATTCACCCAGTGTAAAATTTCCCCTGAAAAGTTTGCCCCGTGGAAACTGTCCTCTCCTCACCACCCGAAAAATGTATGCATACTTCCCAATAACAAAAACAATGGGCAAATTTTATAACTTAAAAACCTTTCCCCAAGGGCTGTAGGGGGTCATTTTATCTCCAAAGACATAGCCATTGGATCTCAAAATTTTGATTGGATGATTTTGGTAAAAAAAGAGGCGTGGGAGGGGGCCTAGTTGCCATCCAATTTTTTGGTTACTTAAAAAGAGCACTAGAACTTTTCATTTCCGTTAAAATGACCCCTCTTCCGACGTTCTAGGCCCACTGGGTCGAAACGATCACCCCTGGGAAAAAAAACTAAACAAAAAAACAAATAAGCACGCATCAGTGATTTTTCTACTGGCAAAAATTACAAAATTCCACATTTTTTCAGATATGAGCCTGAATCCTCTACAGTAGGATTCCTTGATATGTTGAATCTGATGGTGTGATTTGAATTACAATTCTATGACTTCGAGGGGGTCTTTCCCCCTTTTTTTAGAAAACACGAATCAAATGTTCTCAGGCGCTTAGCTTTTGATGGGTAAGATTAAACTTAATGAGACTTATATGTTTAGAATCAACAAAATAAGCCAATTCTTTTGATATATTTATTGGTATCAAAATTCCGCTTTTTAGAATTTAGGTTACTATTGAGCCGGGCCGCTCCTTACTTACTGTTCGTTACCACGAACTGTTTGATTACCGATCAAAATCCAAACAAAGATCACCGAAAAATCGATTTTTTTTTTTTTTTCTGCGCTACAAAAAGTATTGCATTCATAGAACTTTACAGCTTCATGAAATGTAATTAAACAAATAGAAAAGGGTTTTCAACTAATGTAAGGAGCAAGTTTAAAACTTAAAACAGATATAAATTACTCTGTATATAAGGGGGACAGCCTCCTTCTGTCCCCCTTACTTCTTCGGACCTTACTCATTAAACAAAAGTTTTTTAGTGCTTTGAATTTTTTTTTTCTAATTACAAATTTCTTTAAAAATTTGGAAAGAATAGTCTATTCAAATTGGTTATTCAAATAAAGACACAAAGAATAGTCTATTCAAATTGGTTTCAAACCTGTTCCTTACTTTCAGTTGAAAAGCTCTTTTTTATTTGATTTCTGATCGTTTTCCAAATCATACTCAGGCCTATAGTATTGGTCCCTTAAATCCCTAGTTAACTGCTTTTAAAATGTGTAAATCAATAATTGTACATTGATTAGTACCATTCTACGTTTAATTTGGCAATTTCAATTTCGGATAAAATTTGAATATACTTCAAAAGTTGGCAATGAATAGTAATTTTGGTGAAAAGTCCTTATTAATTGTACTACTAAAGAATTTCAGTTGGATGAAAACGAATATTATTGTTTGTACGGATAAAAATTCTGAGATACTTTTGATCTACTACATAACTGAAGCCAACACAATCTCTACAATAGGATTTTCCTATCGACAAATACATTAAATACATTTTCTAAACATATTGAAGTACTTCATATAAATAGAAAAATTAAAATTTTACCATTTAAAATTGCTAAAAACTAAGTTCCTAGCAGTATTTGCCACCCCAAAGAAATTTCATGGTGGGGCTGATGATGACCTGCCTTACCTTTTCCACCTCTGTGCTGGTAGATATGGGAATGTAACATATTAGCTGTATAGAGAAAAGTTTTATTTAATTCCTACTCCTCCTTTCTCTTTCAACATTTACCTGATGCCTCATGAAAAATAAGTAGTTTGTTGATTAAAATGTAATTTTGCAGAATCTACCCTACTCCCACCCAAACAATAACTCACCCCCCCCCTCATTATGGCTGAAACGCAATTACAAAAAAATTAACCTAGTCTAATTGAATTACAAATAAAGTGAATCAACTTGGTTGAATCCAGTACTGCCATCGTGTGGCATTACTTCTTTTGCAACTGGGAAGCCTAAAATATAGCTATTGATACTTTTTAAATCAATTAGCTTCTCAGGATTTTAATCGATTGCAAATTCGTCCTCTTCGGGGTAAAGTCGTAGTTTGGTGCCCTAGACCACCTAAACTTTCACTCAACCACAACTGTTATTTTGGTGTCTGACCCCCCCCTGTAAAATTTTCTGCCGGCGCCCTTGGGCGTAATGGAAACTAGGGGGAGGGCTATGTGATATTGGGTGTGCGATTGCCTCAAACAACAAAAGAATCTTGCTGTCAAAGGGGGAGGAGGAATCGGTAGGAGGCTCGTAACAGGGCCAAAAACTTTTCGTCCCTGGTCAATCTGAAACTTTAGGCCAAGAAGAACTTAGTGCACTAAAATCTGTTCCGGGGCATGCTACTCCCCACAAGAAAAACATAGTCCAAGTACTTTTTCACAATCAGCCCTGAACTTATATAATTAAGTCATCATGCAATACACAAAGAAAAGTAGAATTAAAATATGGGTTCCCCCCAAAACGAGACCCACCAAGGGGCCTGAAAAGAGAAATAAAAATTACTCCATGGCCAATTCTTACGGAAGGTGATTTCATAAAAACATTCGTTTGGAAATTGAAAGTCGCAGCACTCTTTTTTCGAAGGACTAGGGTTGTTTGGAGAGCCAATTCCCTTCACAAGTCCTTTCATACACCTGTCGCAATGAACAGAATTTTGAATCAGAGTTTTGTTCAGAAAATTCAAAAGTCTCATAAGTATGCCTCTGGGGTCGAAATGCCCCCAAAAGATGCAGGGGCAATGACCCTGAATTATGTAAATTACCAATTGTTGACAAACAGGTAAGTTTTCAGCATACGTTATCTGTTATATCTAAGGAACAGCTTAAGGGATTCAGGTGAAACATTGCAGTAGAGTTGCTGGTAGGAAAAGAGGACATAAGGGAAGAGGAGCAGGGAGACTAGTTTTTTTCTTTGATCCTAATAAACGTGTTTAGGCTTTGAACCCTCTCTGAAACCTTGGAGTAGAAGTAGGGTGCATAAGGATAAAATCCCCCAAAGCCATTGGTGGCGCATACGGTGCCGAATCAACATTTTAGTTTCTGAGTCTCTTTTACAGGGACAAGGCCTACTGCCCACCCTTGTAGCACCCAAGAGTCAAGCCCCGTGCTACGTATTGTCAAGAAAAAGCAGCAATACACTGTGCTACCACAGGGTAGAAGTGAAGCAGCGAGGTAATAAATCGTAAGACACTATTTGTTCCCAGATTATCCAAATAGTGTAGGGGATATTAGGTTTCCTTTTAGCTTAAAATATTTGGTCTTGTGTATTTTGCTAGCACAAATATATACAGTGTCTGCGATAGTGTCAAAGATACAGGTATCGAATAAGTTTTTGAAACAGTCAAATAAAGTTTTCAAGATAAAAATCGTAAAGCTGTTGTTTTATTGCTTTTTGTTTCATTTTTTTTTATTGTTGTTTATATCTTGACTAGCCCCAGATCATGGGTTACCTCAGACACCGAATACCACTATAGGGTAAGTTTACATTTCATTTGAAATACACTGTGAAGTCAGTTACAAACACTGAACAATGAAAAAAATAAGAAGAATCTCATGGTAAAAAAAAGGTGAGCTCCTCAATACCTTGCTATTTACGCTAAAGCTGTTAGCACTTTTAAAAAAGCTTCCTATTCTAATTAAACAGTCCCTGTGTTTCAGCAGCCGTTCTTAAAACATGGAGACAAATCGTCAAATTTTAAAACTAATTGGGCTGTGGGGTAAAGGGTAGTTCTTGGATCCATATATTAGTTAAGACTTTTCGACCGAAGCTGGTCCAGAGAGCTTCTTCACTAGCATTTGTATCTTAACTTCTGTTTATTTATAGGAGTTGCTTCGGGCACAGCCCAAAAATGTCCAGAACAACCCTTGGCACTTTGTCGAGCAAGCCAATTATTCTCTAAAAACGTTTAACCAGCTTTCTCAACTTTAACCAATAAAATAGCGAAGAATTAGAACTCAGAATGAAATAAGGTGGAAAAGAGTACACTGAAAAATTAGAAATTTCTGTTTTTTTCTAAATAAATTACCAGGAATTACCATATCACGTTCAAAGAATCGTTGATAGATGGCCAAGCTTGTCATATTTTAACATGTTTAGAGATGGCACCCTTAGAGCTATTGCACTGTTCGATGTAACCCTGCGTCTGAACTAACCCCAGTCTCCCCTATTTGCAATATCTCTGTAACAACATGAGTGATCGAGTTGTATCTTTCGGGAATGTTGGATAGGGGAGGCAACTGGAGGTAATTTTTACAAGGAGGCAGGTGAAAAAGGGTTTTGGGCTAAACAAAAACTTGCCTCTGATCCGTCTAAAAATTTTGTACCATGAACCCTTGCGGGACTTAAATCTATGCAAGGTGAAGTTATGAGGTGAGTTGAAAGACACTATGCGTATCTATTTTGCTGAAATAGCCTAACCGAAATATCCCGAGGATGACATGGAATGGGAGGGGGTCGATTTTGGGCTATTAGGGGGTTTGGTGGGAGGGGGCTAAGGCTACATCAAAGCTGGTGCTGGGGGACGGGATGACTAAGGCAAAAAAAAAATTTCTATAGTCCAATTAAAAGCTTTTTTCACAGTCTAGCAGCAAGGCAAATCAAAAAACACATTATGTATTCGGAAGTTATCGAAGCAGCGTATCTGCGATATATTGGTAACAGCTTATTATTTTGTTTTGTTTTCTTTGTCGTCTATTTTGTTTTGTTTTACGTTTATTTTTTTTTCAAGATTGTATTATAAATTAATAGACCCAATTTTTTGACAAAATAAAGCAAAGTTCTGAATGATGGAGATATAAACGCCTAATTTAGAAAGCCCAGTAAAAAAAAAATAAAAAAAATAAAAAATAGTAAACTCAGATTATGTTGCTAGATCAAGGGAACAGATAGAAACCAAAATCAATGCCTTTATGCGTCTTTTGTCGCCAGACAAGCCAAACATATTTAACATGGAAGAGATAGCAGGGAATTTTCTCAACCGTCCCCCCTTAAGTGACAAAGCCATTTAAATTCCGACTCAAATGTCTGGTTAAAAGTGAAATTTCTGAGTCTTCCAAGATAATTTTCTTTATACATATAGTTTTAATACCTATCCAGGGAGAAATGGCAATGAAAAACATTATCTAGTGTATTTACAAAAAAGAATTATTTGTACAAGTAAATAAAGATAAACGGTACTGTTGTAGAAAGCGTCAAGACTATTGTGAAAACTGATACGGATTACCAGGTACTTATATGGGACGCTATATATAGATAGGCATTACAAAAGGTTTCTCACTTATAAACTTTTTTTTGGGGGGGGGGGTGTAGAATGACTAAAAGGTACCTAGGTTAGGTTACGTATTTAATATATGCTATGCGTTACCCCCCATCCACCCCCTAATGTGCAAATATATAGCCTAATTTTGTTCATAAGCTATTATATTTCTTCCTATTTTGTTTTATTTTATTAGCATTAAAAAAACTTCAATTTTCACGCACTTACCGCTTTCTACAAAAGTGCCAGATAAACTCTGTCACTCAGGGTAAGAAAGAATGTATACTTTCTTAGGCTGTGTAACAGCGCAAAAGGATCTAATTTGGGGAGTTACATTGCACTGATGCTCTCATTAGGTCGAATTATCAAAGGTCTGTCCTTTTATTTTATATTAAGCAAGGGAAAATATGCACTGTTGAATATAATAAGCACTTAAAAAAATATAAAAGTGTTTAACGACAAAAGGGTAATCCACAATTTTAAAAATATCCTTAAAAGTATTTGCACTACTTGCTTGCGGACAACTGAAAGTAGTTTTGTTGTTGCAATTTTATAGTTGAACTAATTGATTTGGTTAATTTCATCTAAAATTATCTGAAAATAGACTAACAAGTAATATTTGTAAATTTAAGAAGACTCTTTGTGAAACCTGGGTAAATAAAAATTTATTTAAAGGCTTCTTTTCTTATTAATCAGACGTTCGAAAGGGTTGAGATGCAACTAAAATAGCAAATATCTACTAAATTTTTCATAAACAACTGGATACTTTCTCAAAGCCGATTAATAAGCTCAAACAACAAGCCCTTTTTATTTATTCGCTCAGTTTGACGAGACGGAGTGGCAAAAACTGTCAACTTTAACGCCATCTAATATCTGTTTTTCATTTTTGCGGCTTCTGTCATCTATTATCCATAAAATAGACCTATTATGGAATGAGCCAAAAATTGAGTAATAAGGCTTGGTTAATTAATTTTTACCGATCCCTTATTAAGTCGCGCAACAGTGCTGCCTAAGTAAATAGCGAAGTGGGATCAATGTATTATCATTTCTTTTTCTATTTTCAATAGGGACCTTCGTTATAAAAGCAGATGTCATAGAAATTTCGGAGCGGGTTCATTAGATCGAAGATTGAAATTTTTAGTGCCCTTTTTACTAACCAAAAGTGATTTTTAAGAGCCAAAAGTTATAGTGCCCCTTTTAAGAGCCAAAAGAAAGCAAGCAGCGTCCTTCCCATGCCTTTTTTTCAATCAAATTCGATCCAAATTTTTAGATAGTAATTTTCCTCAGCATAGTTGAAAGGTCCAATAACTAAGCCTCTGTGGATTATATGACCACCTACAGTCCTTTGGACAAGGGCTGCAAGCTATGCAATTTGTTCATTGTTTACATAAATCGTTTTGTTATTTGGAAAACTGGGAATGTTTGATCCTCTTTCTTCAAAAAGGCTAAGGGTATTAAAGTGAAGCTTTCAGGAATGTCGAGGGGAGTGCTAAGGAGAACCAAAACACACTATGTACATACAGGTTATGTAAAAGGCGTGTCTTAGGAACAGCTTAGGGTATTAAGTTGGAACTTCCAAGGGAAGATGAGGGGTGGGGTCTGATTATTCCCCCACGCAAAATTACCCCCTACTAAAGTCTCCCCAGAGAGCTCCCCCCGACAATCCGACCCTGGAAAGTTCTCCCCAAACTCAAAATTGAGCAGCAACAGGAAAATCAAGACCAATAATAATAATGAAGAAAATTTTATAATTGTACGTCTGCTGTTACACAGGAGGGACGATGGGTAATTGCATAAGCGAAAGGGGGATGCTAGATGCCTAAAAGAGTGCATTTCAATGCCCAAATTATATAAGCCCTCGTAAGCCTTCAGATAAAAATATAGGATGGGGAATGGAGAGGAGGGGAGAGAGTAAAAATTAGTATCTCATCTCCCTTCATTTGGACTAAACCCGAATAAGGATGCTGCAGAGTGATACCTCCCTTCTTAGCCCAGAAGAATGTTTGCGACATTTATTTTAAAGCTTCATTTAACTAAGTTAATTTGCTTCATATTTCATAAAGTTATACGCAATGATGTATAAGTGCACATCAGCTATTATGAAGGAGGGTTGGTAGATCATTTTATCGGTGGGGGTGGGCAGATGCCTCAAAGAGTGGATTTTAATGCTAAAATATCCTAACTTGCATTGCGCGTTTGGATAAGTATGGAATTAGGTCTGGGGAAGGGGGGGTAGAAATTGATGTTTAATTCCCTTTGATTTCTGGGAATATTTCTGGTCTACGCCTTTATAATGAAAGTAAATAGTAATATTAAACTGTAAAACGAGCAGAAATTATTCCGTATAGGAAGGGGTTGGTTATCAACATTTTGCTGTGGGAAAGGGGAGGGGTTAGGGCTTAGAAATGAGCCATAAAGTTTTTTCCCTATCAATTTGAAACTTACAGCTGTCAATCCTTGAGCCGAGGAGATGAATATACAAAAATAATTCAAAGGATTAGTCCCTTTGAAATTGGTATTGAATTAAATTTCGAGATACTTGTTTTGATCAAAAACTTCAAAATGTCTGATAGGTTTACCTTCGGGGTTGATATCACCCCCAAAGGCCCAATGTTAAATTTGATCTTACCCTGCTGTGATAGCCCAACCCCCAGAAACAAGAAAGACGAATTAAAATAAAATAAAAATGTAAAATAAAACACCATGAGTCATTCTACACCACATATTCTGCTTATATATTGGAATATTGAGACAATTTCCAAAGTTCCTTCTTTTCTTCATTACTTTTACTCGTCATACTTTCTCTGTGGCTGCTCAATCTTGCATGTGAGAGGAAATTTAAAAGGGAGAACACCTCCTGTGAGAGGGGGATGTTCAATTGACCGAAAAGAAATATGTGCACACTAATACTGCTACTACTACGACTACTACTACAACTATTACTTCTACTGCGACTACAATTAAGGCTAAGGGTATTAAGCCTATGCGTATGCATGTTGTTAAAATTGCAAATCAGCAATATCCTAAGAACGGCTTATAGAGTTAAGTTGAAACTTACAGGGTATGTTAAGGAGGATGTTGAACTAACCAAAAGGCACCATGTGCATACTCTCAATACTGCTAATTCTAGTGCAGCTACTACTACCACTACTACTACTAATGCTACTGCCAGAACTACTACAGAGACCACGGGTATTAAGGTAAAAATTTCAGGAAATGTTGAGGAGATGGTGATCTAAAATCAAAACACACTATGTGCAGGTTGTCAATACGATACAGGTTGTCGAAAGGGCGTATCAGCAATATCTGAAGAACGCCTTAGGGTGTTGCAAGAATAGCCGATGCAAAATTTTGCAAAAAGTAGAATAGCCGAGGCGAGATGCAACGATACAAATAGAATAGCTGAGGAGCAAAATTTTATTCCGTTGCTGAAAAAATTTGGAGGAAAAGAAAGATTACTCATAGAAGTAAGACTGCTGAGATGTTGTTGAGGAAGATATGCTACATTTGCCAAAGGATAGGTTTTAGTACTCGTTTGAAAAACCGTATATTAAATAACAAGCTATAAGAAAAATATAGCCCGATCTCACTTTCTAGGGCTATTGTCAAACAGTTCGTGGTAACGAACTGTAAGTAAGGAGCGACCCGGCTCGATAGAAACAGCAACTCTAAAAAACGGAATTTTGATACCAATAGATACATCAAAAGAATCATATTTTTATGCTAAGTTCAAATATATAAGTTTCATCAAGTTTAGTCTTACCCATTAAAAGCAACGCGCTTGAGAAAATGTGCCTTATTTTCAAAAAAAAGGGGGGGGGGGAACCAGCGTATCAGAGAACCCTAATGTAGAGGTTTCAAGCTGCTATCTGCAAAAATGTGGAATTTTGTATTTTTTGACAGAAGAAAGATCACGGATGCGTGTTTATTTGTTTCTTTTCCTCAGGGGTGATCGTAATCACTTTGTTCAGTATGGTCGAAAATATAGTAACTATGTCTTCGAGGATGATTTAATCCACCACAGTCCCCAGGGGGAGGTCTGTAAGTTATGAACTTTGACCAATGTTTAAATTTAGTAGCCTATTGGTTATTGGGAAGCATACAGACGTTTTCAGGGGGCTTTTTTCCGGTAGTGCAGGGGGTGGAGTGGGTCGCGGGTTAGGTGGAAGGATTTTTACATGGAGGAAGTTTTCATTGGGGAAGGAACATTGATAAGAAGGGGGCACCAAATTTCGCACCATTATTTAAAAAAACGATCAGAAATGAAATAAAAAACAAGTTTTTCAACTGAAAGTAAGGAGCAACATCAAAACTTAAAACAAACAGAAATCATTACGTATATGATTCGGTTCGCCCCCAAGTAACTACCTAGCTCTTTACGCTAAAGTTTTTTTTAGTCATTTCATAAGAGCTATTTATTCTAATTAACGGCATTTGTGATTAAGGGGTCATTCTTAAAGAATTGGAACAAAATTCGAACTTCAGCGTAAAGAGCGATGTATTGACAGTAGAAATGACTATAAAGGTCGTGACAGCACACCATATATGGGCATTGAGTCCCTAGAGAGAAAGATTGCGTAATCGGTCAATGACCTCTTTTTCCAAGGTCGATTTATTTGTTGTTTCTAGGTGTAATAAGTCCAAAACGAAGGTTGCACTAGCGCATTTAATTCTAACGGGGCCAATGTTATTGATCTAGGACTCGAGGGGGAAGTGAATTTCCGAGAACTTGATTACGTAATCGAAGAGGAAGTGGATTTCCGAGAACTTGATTGCGTAATCGAGGGGGAAGTGAATTTCCGAGAACTTGATTGCGTAATCGATTGGGAATTTTATTGATCCGATAACAGGAAACAGTTAGATCACGTGTTTCCTTCTCAGCCAATCAGCGAGTCGGATACATCTCCTTTCTCAGCCAATCAGAGGGCTGGTTACATATTAGAGACGGAGGGAATATGAGGAAAGGATTTTTGCTATAGTTTTATTAGTCTGTGAATAGCATTCAAAGGAGTGGGAAGAACAGTTTGACTTTACTCATTTTGATATATATCTGTGTTTTGATGATGACGATAAGTGGAATGTTTGCACTCTTATAATTTGATAGTGGAGTTGGTGTCAATAATACAAGAGCACCAAACATTGCGTTGAAAATCACGAGAGGATCACGATTTTGTCTGGAGTGGAATGAACTATATGCAAGATATGGGTTATCCTTGAGCAAATTTAAAATGGAGGATCAATTATGTTTCGCTGCTAAAGTTGATATAGCACATGTGAATAGACTTCAATATGCTTTAAGTGCATTAGTGAAACATATCGAAGACAATAAACTGTATCGCTAATTGTACATGCTCTGTATTATTGTTGTTGTTGTAATTATTCAATAAAATTGTTTCGAAATCGAAAATGTTCCCTTTTCTTTTCTGGCTAGGGCTAACGAATCAGGGTCAGTCTAGAGTCAGCAGTCGGAGTGAAAGGATTGGAAAATGAATAAATTTGAGAAAGAGAGAATTAGATCGAATCTAGTGTTTATGGAAAAACATTTGATTTTGGATGATGATTTTCTCAAGTTATCTCTTCAACGCAGGATATTCTCTCAGGGAACACTTGACAATATAATGAGGAGTGATTCTCCCCCATTGGACTATTGAATGAAAGTTTTTAAATTTGATTCAAATGCTTATAGTCAATTTATTGATATATTAAGTGAAACAAAGCAGAATCATATTGTTGATATACTTTTGAAATCATTGCCGATAGATTCAATTTAGATGGCTCCCCCGTCGTTCGAAAGAGGTAACGTTTCAGAGTTACTCCTCTTCCCCTGTCCTCCACCTTGAATTTATCGAGCGAGGACGCTCAGTTTCATTTTAGCTGTGAGTGAGACAAGTGACATTGGAAACCAGAAAATGTTATATACATTTCCAATGTGCATGTACACTATTGACAGTTTGACACAATGTGAAACTTGTACAATTATAGATCACTAGAGTGAAAAGTGCAAATTACGTAATCCTTGTAAATTACATAGAGGCTATGAAGTAAAAATTAAATGATATAATTCACGTCTTGAGGAGGTGTGTGACTGTCACCCTAGAGGGCACCTGCGCTCCAACTGCCAGTATGATAAATGTTATCAGTGGGAGAATACTTACCCCGCTATGATTGGAAAGAATCCCAAACGTGATTTTAGTTTATTTCTACGAGATTGATATCGTCGTAGATTTAAATTAGTCTGGGCTGAGGAATACGGCTTACGATTCTACTGTTGGGCGAACCGCACAATTTGGTTTCTACGTTATCGCTGTGACAACACTGCCTACTATGAGTATAAACCAAGTAATTTTTATTTGGTTGTAACCGAATGTGATTCACCATTTGAAAACACTGTATGTGATATTGCTTCAAATAGACAGATTGAAACTCTTGAATTTCATAATATGAATGCAAATAGCATCATTGACTATACAAAGAGAAATAACAAGAGTGAGGTTACATTGTACTGTAGAAAATGTGACCCTGAATTTTGCAGTCAATCAAGATCAATATACAGTGAATCCAAATGATTTACCGGCATTAGTGATTCACGACAGTTGCCTATACATCGAAGAAGAAATCTAAAGTGAACATTTAAAGACATTGTTGTATATACATGTATGTTATTAGTGAACAAATTCACAAACATTTTTTTAGCACTTTACTCTTAGGGCACTGAAATCAATACTGTATAGGTCTGAGAGGATATTTTCCACTAGAAAGTCGTTCAGACGAGGAGTATCACTATAAATGTGGAGAAACTGCTTGTAAGTATAGCTACGAAATTGAAACACAAAATCAATTAGTGCATGGAAGCCGCAGCTCTTATGCATTAGATCCTGAACCCTCTTCCGATTTTGAATTATAGTTTTCCTACTGTTCTCATTATAGTTGCTAATGTGGGGCGTGTAAAATGTATAGGTTAGACCAAGGGGATCAAAAATTCAGTCGACTTCATTGTTTGAAAGATACACAGCCAATGACCCGTCAGCACAGTCGACGGACTGCTATTAACAATAATTAAGCTATTGTTGACACTGATTTTTTCCAAGAAAATCCGAGGGCAGACAATAGGATTTGTACTGGGACATGTAGGGGTCCATATTAAATACATTGATTATTTGACTGGTGTTCATGGCGCCAAGTCTAGTAGAACACTGTCTTCGGGAGTGATTTCCCAATAGGTTTCATATTGATTTAGTGAGATTAGTGCAATACTCTCAGCCAATGGGTCGGCAAATGTACACTCTAAACGCACACTCCCCTGTACGTACTATACTCATATCCTGTGTGCCCCACAAATCCAGTACAATGATACCAGGTGTTTTAGCAAAGATATCTTCGGTTATACCATTTTCAAATAGTTGCGAGTCATGATCTAGGGTTTGCATGGTCAACTCATATAATGTTCTATAGGATCTTGAAAAGATATAATGTAGAATAGAATAACACTTACTTTGCACATATGAGGCGAAACTACACACCTCTTAATAGTATACCTACATCCGATCGACGAGAATAGGTTACTAGTGCTGCTCAACAATGTCTCAGTGAGGTTTTATAGGCTTTCGACAATGAACCATGTTAACTCTACTACGTTGCGCGAGACAATTGCACTGTGACGCTGATTGGTGATTGTATGAGGAACAAGTAGTTTAATATTGTTACCATTGGCTCTCAGTTTTTCCACGGCCAAAGCAACAGAACTCATGACCTGTTGTTTGCGTACATGAAGTATTGCCGAGGTGAGGGAGAGACTTACATCAGGATTGACAGCAAGTTCTTTTCTCAATATGAAATTGGAGGGTGCAAGCGTTAGTTTTATATCCACTTTAACATTGGGTGGCAGCCATTGGGGTATATTAAATATTTCATGATATATTTTTCCAACTAGATGTAATTCACTAGTTGTAGCATTTTTAAGTGCATCTGTACTATCAGTATTAGTAATATAATCATATCAATTGTAGGTTACTCTCAAATACTTGTAAGACGAGGGTGTCATCAGCATGAATAGCATACAGCTTGTATAATTTGAGAGATTGTTGCTTGTGCTCACCAGCGTGCCATTGATGTAGACACTAATTTGACGAAATAAATTATGCAATATACAATATTCACAGGATATTCCATCGGCCCGAATCGGCATTGTACTATCGTATTTCAGGACTTTCATTTGTAAATCTATAAATGTTGAAGACATGTCCAGAAAGTAGTATTCATTGGAATAAATTTGAAAGTGGATATTATTCGAGAGGGGTTGTTGTGGATAAAATTATTCATAGTATCCATGCTTGACACTCACTTGAACATTTTCAGCATTGAATAGATTCAATGAGGCGGTGATTGAAGGTTGAGAATCCTTATGCGGTAGGTAGGACATTTTAGGAGAAGAACTCTAGTATCGATCTAATAATTTTCTTCCTGGGGCTTCTTCTTCTGTTTACAGCACGTGTCGGCTTTTTCCCTCTTTTCTTTGACAAGAGGGATGATGTCTTTCGTTTCCGACCTGAGCGGAGACTGATGAATGATGCAATTTTTATCGACCTTTTTAAGCCCTTACCATTTTGTTTAAATCTCTTGCCAAGGGTTCGCGCACTGGACATAAGATTTTCCGAAGCACTTTTTTTAGAATCCTTGCCAGAGCCCTAATCGTATAGTGTAGAGGATGCAAAATCTGTCGCAGCCGGTACAAGATATTTTCTAGCCAGTGGTAGTGAAGAGCGAAAGAGCTTAGCAAACCAACTGCCAAGACCGTAGCCAGACATTGACGAGCGACCTTCGTAATAGTCCAATTCCATTGCCCTGTTGTCTTGGGCCAAGAGTATTAACATAGCAGTCAATATCATGACAAGTGAATACCACCTTTTTATTAGAAATCTTGCTTTTAAACGATGGGTCGAAAATGGCATGTAATTACAGCCAAACCTTTTGAAATTGCTATTGGATTAACTGACAGAGTTCCAAATAGGAAGTGTTTACGGGAATATACTGAAGATGCTTTATATTGTAGTGGTGAATATGTTCTCTATTGGTTTATCGTTCAAGAACACGTAGGAGGGGAACATTTGAATAACCAACCCAAGATGTTTCCACAAACGATGTGTAGAGAAATGTAAAGGCGTCCTTGGAGAAGGCAGACTGTAAGTCAACAAAAATGACATTAGTATTTCCGGCACTTTTGCTATTGATTATATTGAACTTAAAGTCAGGAACATTCTTTAAGTTATCAATGAGAATAACCTTATCACTGGCAATAGGTGAACTAATGTAGATCTTGCCCTCCTCCTTCAAATAGTTGAAATGAAAAGCTCCCTTTCTGTGAGTAGAAATTCTTTTATTAATAGAACGACATAAATCGCTCATACAAATGAGCTCCTCGTTGGGTAATTCAATATATGAGTAATCCATCCGATTGATCTTTTGAATTTGTTCTTGATCTCCAGAAGAAGGTGGCGGCGGCAAGTCATAGGGTCAAATTTTTATATCATATTTGCGATCCTTTCTCCGGATGTCATAAGTATTTTTGAGAATACAGTCGACAAGAGCCACTTCATACTTTCCGTCAAATTTGATGGTGGGGGAGAGTTTCGTCCAAAAATCGCTTGTTCTATTCAAGTCAGTGTAGAGGGGATCAGAAACATTGGACATGACAGTCACATAGAAATCATTGGGCATTTTCAATATCTTCAGCACCGACCCAAGAATCAAAATCTGAGTTGTATCCTAGCCAGCAAACAAGCAACTGTCTCTTGCCCCTACGAGTACGACTCTTTAATATCTTTTCAATTTGATACATTTCACTAGTGTTTTTAACGTCATGTAGTTCACACTCATAAAAACTACCGAGAATCTCATTATCTCTGGCGTCTCACAGCCGAGAAGTCGCTGGCTTGATGTCTAGAATTTCGGACACTCTAAAGAGCTTGATGACCCATAAGTAATTACCTGTTTGAAAAATATTGGTGGCACTATTAATTCGAGCAGTCTCATCAGCATTGAATTTCTTCTTCAAATTTTTTTTCTCTTTTTCATCATTGGAATATTGCTTTAGAAAAGCATCAAATGTATTTTCACTGTAGTGAACATCCCAAGGGTTTGAGTTGGACAGTGGTATATGGGATTAATGGACATATGAACGTCAAATGTGACCTAAATTATTACTAAAAGCCGAGTGGTATTTTAGTCTGCAATCTCGGGAAAATAATTTTCAAATCATTCTAATTAGACGGTCGGCCAAGGTAACCTTTCATGGGCTGTGACTATGGTATAGTACTGTACTATGTATCAGTAGAACCCTTTTAACATGGGGATGAACAAATTCGCTACCGCGACACATGTGAATATGTCTCTATGAATCCTGTTCTAGAATACTTTCAATGGACAGAGCAACTTCAACACCTCTCTTTGATCGCAGTGGAATGT
>NW_028300672.1:22991-97496 GCF_049724085.1 Artemia sp. Qi Xiang Cuo
AGAAAAAATACAAATAAAGGCAGTCTTTCACTGGAATAAACACGTGATCATCGAAGGACAATTTCAAGGGTACTTTCGCCAATAATCTGCTTCCTATATCTCTCATTGGTTTTCTACACCGCGGACACTGGACTAGCAGCTCCGTATCACGAGGATAGATAGCGTTGCAAATATTTTGCAAACTTATAAAAACATTCCCGTATATCCTTAATAACCGATGCAGTAAGAAGAAACCAAAATGGAGCAATGGCGAACAAGTGCCACGTCAAGCTGTTTCACGTCTTATGTTTTTAGCTTTTCTTTTGCTGACTTTTCACCCAAGTTTTTTTTTTTTTTTCATTTGGCCATCGCTACTACCAGAACTGCACCACAGTATTGAGGTGTTTTTCACCCACGGAGGTACCTTTCATTAAAAACTAAAAAGTTTTTAAGAGATATGTTATTGTATTAGCTTACATTTATCCAATTAAAACAATCGGAGTTCATTTTCACTGATCTTGGTACTTTAACGACATAATTTTCAATTTCAGCCACAAATCGATTAAAAAGGCACAAAATGCACTTAAATTAGTACCTTCAGCATGGGACTGTTTTTTATTATAGTCAAAATTTGGAAGATCAATACTGTTAATATACTGTTGCAGTCGCGTCATTAATTTTTATAATTTTAATAACATTTAAAAGCTGTTTACCGAGTTTTTGCTTCAAACAATATACAAAATAGTATAGACCGTGGTGATTGAAGTCAACAAAAACAAGTATTTATAACCTAAGAAATAGTATTTATACACCTTAGCTATAAAAACCCAGGCTATATATTACGGGATACAGGCGATAATTTGAATGACGTTGCTAGCAGTATTAATTTTTAGCCTTGAAATAAACCATAAAGTTTTATTAACATATAATTGCAATTTTTGAAAGTAAACCATAGAATCAAAGGTTTAAATTCAATTATGATATAAATTAAATATATGTAAAATTCGCGGTTGCGAAACCGCTCGCTGTTAAACCACAAAATCATAATATTCCTGAGTGACAAATGTAATTAGCTGTTTCTCCTTTTTTAATTTATAGTCTCCTTTGTATGTTTATACTACAGTTATTTTACATTATAATCTCTTCTTTATAAGTTAATAAATTAAAAGTTTGAGCTGAACTATTCCTGGTAGCTTACAAATTAATAATGGGATAATGATGACTCTAAGAAAAGAATACAGCTTTGGGTCTATCATAAACTTTTTTACCGTGAATGTATTATTGTACTTTTAGTGATGGGGCAAAACAACTGAACTTTGGATCTATCGTATGCTTTTCGGCCCTGAAAGTATCATTCTTCTACTGAATGAAACAATTAAGACCGTATCCCCAGGGGGGGGGGGGGTCAGAGTTTGAACCCCTCTCCGAAATTTCTGTCCGACTTTTAAAAACATAACAAAAATACATATAATCAAATTTTTTATGTGTGTTTTTTTTTATTATAAGCCCCCCCCTCTCCCCGTTGTCACTGCGGACAACCCTTACTATGGACAACCTTACAATGATGAGTATAATCACGAATATCCAAATAATAGGCCCTTTGGGGCAAATCAGGGAAATTTCCTTGATTCTGATTTAAGTTTCTAAAGTAGGTATCTCCCCCTCCCAATTAAAATCCAAAAAACAATAGTTTAAATATCTTAATCGCAATGAGAACTACTCTTTGCATTCCAATTCTTAATAGTGGTGCCTTAAAATAACCAGTCTGGCGGGTATCTATCCCGGTATCTGCAGCATCTCCAGTTTGAAATTCCATATTCAGTATATAAAAGAGTTTTAATGCACCTGTACACCTGTTTTTCCTGATTTTTTTCAGAGTTCGAGAATTTCTAGATTTTTATATTGGAGTAAATGCATCCATCAAAATTAATTTAAATATCTACTTTAGGGTCAATACCCAGAGTTATTCCTGGAGGAGGGGCCTAGACTGGCAGAAAACCTTATCTTTATCCAGTTTCTAAAAAAATTCCCCACTTTTCTTAGAATTTAGAACTGCCTTATGTTGAATATAGCCTCTCCGAAATGTTATGACCCTCTCCTTTAAATAAAGGCCCATGTACGTGCCTCAGAAGAGGATTGCATTTCGGGATTCTAGGATTCCATCGAAAGATATCCTAGATTTTAGCCCCTTTTCCGTATATCAAGTTTAGCTTTTTTCACCTTTGATAGAACAAAAAAAAAAAAAAAAAAAAAACAATCCCAATTATTGAAAATTGACGAGCAGAGTAAACCCTTGGACGACAGGAATAAAAAGGGAAAGCCGCAGCATATACTATCTTGTGAGGACGGAAGTCTACTAGTTTTATAATGAGAAATGGTCGTTTGGCTTCAGGTACCCGTCGTATAACATCACATGGTGGTTTTCAGATTAGTCATTGGCTAGGAATTAGGAATACTTGCTATATAAAGAAGGATATTGCATTAGATCAGATAAATTTTTCAGACTTTTTCCTTTAAGTATGCCGATGAGGGTTGCTAACCCTAGTGATTTATCGCTATTTATAGTGATTTTTTACGTTGCATAAACAAAAAATCACTAAATATGCCCATAAATCATTAGACTATTGAAGAAAATTATTAAATCAACCAGAAAATCACTAAAATCTAGTGATTTTTTTGTCACTCGGGGGCAACCCTAACGCCAATTATCTCGTCTCCGCTATAAGGCTGCTTCCTGCCCAAATATATCCTCTACCGACATACCGTTTCCTGACAACATCTTAATATTGTCTATATCCTTTTAACTTTAATCTGTTCCGCTATACAATGCTGCCTGTAGCTGAATTGTCATTAGTACTTTTACATCTTTTAATTATATTGACGATTTAAGTTCATGAAATTCAGTTCCAGCTCAACTGACAACAGTGCGGAAATTGCAGTTAAACACTGTTGCCATGAATCCATCTTTTTTCTCACCATCGTAACTGGTTAAGCTCTTTAATAATTAATTCATATGACCAAAGACAGACTTTACGTAAAAAACATAAACCTTCAATTTTTAATAGATAGATACTTCAACTATTATGCAGGGGTTTGGAAACGCCACTGCAATTTCGTTCCTACCAGATTTCTACTTCTCTTGATGAATAACAAAGAAGACCAGTTTCCAGCCAACAACTTGTGAAGTTTTGAACTCATGAATAGGCTCGAATCTGTTGTAAATTTAAGCTGTGATTTGAGAAAGACTGGTGAAAACATTAATGTATGCGGTCAATATTGATCACGCCGGCGGCACGCCGCCGACATCTTACCGGCGGCGCAGCGCGCTGTTTTTGGCCTTGCCGCCGCCGGTGTTTCCTCATCGGCACGGCACCGGGGTCTAGTCATAAGGCATCGTAAATTGAAACTTGTTTTTTTTCTACAAACTCAACCTTTATTGCCTGAATATCTGGAGAATTGCTGGTCTTAACGTGGCCATCGGTGATTGGAAGAACTTGTGATGTCTCACTGCGAGTATTTGTACCTTTATTCATATACTCCTTGAGTTCGGAGAGATATTTTGGAAGCATTTCTAATTACTGTAACAAATAAAACTTGAACACGTCTCTTTGATTCTGGAAAAAAGTCAAATGTTATTTTTGAAAAATCACACGAGAGTTCTAAAGCAATTCAGTAATCTTAAGAACAGAAATAATTCCTCAAAGTGTTAAATTAAACGCTCGTTTTGTTACATTTTATGTTATTGAATATTATTTATCCAAATATTTTAGTCCCTTTCTTGACACGTTAGAGATTGTGATTAGTCAAGCTGTTGTGTTTTGTTTGCGACACATAAGAGTTTTGTGACGCTATTATAAACATTATTAAGGACGACAGTGAGGTAAGATCATAGTCAAACACAGGGGCATATATATATATATATATATATATATATATATATATATATATATATATATATATATATATATATATATATATATATATATATATATATATATATATATATATATATATATATATATATATATATATATATATATATATATATATATATATATATATATATATATATATATATATATATATATATATATATATATATATATATATATATATATATATATATATATTATATATATATATATATATATATATATATATATATATATATATATATATATATATATATATATATATATATATATATATATATATATATATATATATATATATACCTCAAGGTATAAAAAACATCAATCCAGAAATGATCCTAACTTCAACAACTGTAACTTATTCACGGTTAGAGTGAAGCCCTATTTACAGCTTGCACATAAATCCACGCTTAGTAGACTTCAATGATAGGCTTAGGAGAGGACACTGGCTTCTCAAAGGTGTACCTGGGGTTCCCCAAGGTATAAAATTCATTAATCCAGAATTGATCCTAACTTCAACAACTTTAACTTATTCACGGTTAAAGTAAAGCCCAATTTCAACTATAGTTTTTTCCAACGAAGTCAGCCGAGTGGAAACTGCTTTTCGTTGACAAGATTTTACATTACCTGAAAAAAGGCAACTACAAATAAATCTGATTTGCTTCTGATCCTTAAAAAGCACGAAATGGTACCGGAAGTGCCAGAAAAAGTAAAAAAGCATGGATGACTTCGGTTGAAAAAGCCATGATGGTGACATGGCTTCACTGTAACTATAAAGCTTCAATTTTAACAGGCTCAATTTCAATTTAATAAATTAACACTCCTTTGCCACAGGTTTCATGCATAAACTCGCGGGGCTGCATTTTTTAGGCTTTTCGAATATCCTGGTGAAAACTACCTCACAATCCTGCCAGATGCCATACAGGGCCTCAGAGCATCAGAGTGCCCAGCCACACGGAGGGTAGCTGGGAACTCTGATCCATTTTCTTTACTTAAAATGGACGCTAATTCTTACTTTCTACGATGGCCCTCGCTCAACTTTCCACGATCATCATCCATTCTACTTAATAAAGCTAAATAAAAAGTAATATCTAGTAGGCCCTGCTCTTTATTAGGTCTCAGTCATTGCCTTAATGGAAAGAAGCTGCAACTTACCCGACATTTTTGAGTTAAGAAAAGCTTGGTAAAGGTCAAATAACGACAAGCCGATCTCTTGAGATAGCGAGGGTGTTATTGATTCAGTCACTTCGTTGATCAAATCCTCCAGCCTTAATTTATGAGCCTCGCCCAGTCCAAGTCTAGGCAATACCGCCAAAGTAACATCCCGTATGGCTTTCTAGAAAAAAAAAACTCCAAAATAAATTTAAATAGGGTCAGAAAAACCGACCCCTAACCCAGTATCCTCTTTACTTTATTTTTTTTTATCCTTTTCCAAAAAAAAATGTGTTCCAAAGAAAAATAGAGAGTTATATTTAAATTAAGGTTTAATATCCCGTATGGCTTTCTAAAAAAAAAACTCCGAAATGAATTCAAATAAAAGGGTCAGAAAAACCAAACCCAAACCCGGTATCCTCTTTTGTTTAATTCTCTTTTTTATCGTTTCCCCCCCCCCCAAAAAAAAAAGGTTTCCAAAGAAAAATAGAGAGTTATATTGAAACTAAGGTGTAATATCCCGTATGGCTCTCTAGAAAAAAAAGCACTCCAAAATGAATTCAAACAGAAGAATCAGAAAAACCAACCCCCAACCCGGTATCCTCTTTTCTTTAATTCTCTTTTTTATCGTTCCCCCCCCCCAAAAAAAAAACGGTTTCCAAAGAAAAATAGAGTTATATTGAAACTAAGGTGTAATATCCCGTGTGGCTTTCTAGAAAAAAACTCCGAAATGAATTCAAACAGAAAGGCCAGAAAAACCCACCCCCAACCCAGTATCCTCTTTTCTTCAATTTTTTCTTTTTTGTTTTCCAAAAAAACGTGTTCCAATGAAAAAAGAGAGTTATATTTAAACTAAGGACGCGCAGTAAAAGAAAATTGTATAATAACTCAATCTTAAAACGAACATAAATTTACTATGAACGAATAAATGAGAGACAAAACCGAACAGAAATTAAGATGAACAATCAAGTCAAACTTAAAACGAACAGAACTTACCGCAAACAGGAGTAGGTCTAATGCCCCATAATGAGCGTCATTTACGCTTTACTGAAAACAGAGTGCCTTTTAAACACGTTCTCTTCGATAATATTAATATATAAAAAATTGCTAGCTTCCAGAAATGGATATCATTCTATATTAAACAACCATTCTACTTTCATTAGTTCTTTTCAGTAATCAGTTTATTATGTTGATTTTTAATTCTTTTTTGTTGTTGTTATTTTGACTAATTTAAACCACACTGTCCAAAATATATATGGAAGTGATGATCCAGCTATTTAAAGGGCTCGAGAGGGAGATTGGGGAAGTGGGTAGCACCGCCCTTATTTGTAAACTTTGACCGGGATCATTTTTTTGTGTGTTGTTATTGATGATATGACAAATAAAAACACACTGCTTGAAATACTAATCATTTTCGGTAAAGCGTGCCTTTCCACCGTCATTATTCAACACCCACTTGCGCTCCGTCTCCTACAAGTAATATACTCCCTTAGAGTTTTGATTTGCAAAAATCAAAATCTTTTGATTTACTCAGGTATTTTGAGACCTCAAAGTTTACTCTTGAGAAATTTTGGGAGTCTTAGAAAAGCGATCAATCCTTGAGAGCTCGGTCGAAATACAATTGATCAGGAACAAAGAGCTATTTGGCACAAATTCTAGACCCCCTCCTCCCCAAAGACTGTAAAATTTCCTTGGCCCAGAGAAATATCCCTGAAAATTTTAGGCTAATCGGACACCCAGTTTCAAAATTTAACCCTTGTCCATTATACAACCTATGTGTAAACAGCTTGCATAAATTTAAGCCCTTGTCCCCAGTGGCGCCATTCGGGGGCAGGGGTAGGGGGGGGGGCATTGGACCCCCATGATTTTTTTAGGGGCCCAATTTTCAACTCTGAAGCTCTTTGTTTATTCTTCCTTTTTCAAATTTTTTTGTTCCTTCCGATTTATTCCTGACAAATCCAAAACCAGGTCATTAAAAAGCAGCAAATTGAAGACACACTAGATTTGCAGAAAAATTACCTATTTGAAGAATATCTCCTTTGGCATGGTTTTGTCTGATTCGGCCTGTCAAATTATACTGTCTCCAATAACTTATTTACCGTGTCAGCCTGTAAAGTCATTTGCAACATCCGGGAAAAGGGGGTATCCGGACTAGGGTCTTGGAGTGTCATTTCTCATTTTGTATTTAGTGCACTGTATACTGCAGTATCTTTTTTTTAGAGACACGGGGGAGACATATCTGTGTCAACCACAAACGGAGGGAACAGCTTCCAGCATAAACAGTACAGACATATCCATGAACCCATAGGATAACCCCTGTCAGCCAGTTCTGACTGATTATCCTGTCACTACCATCGGGAATCGCACAAGAAGATTAATCAGGTCCTATTTCTTGGCATATCCATGGGTCGAATATTCAATAGAACAGGACTCGGTATTCTGTTTCTGTTGCCGACACTTCAGTGGATCATCGCCAAGATCAGGCGAACGATATGGCGCAGGAGTAATCATCGACGTACGATTAAGAAAGTGGAGACATTTCAGAGCTGGTAAGGCAGCACAAAAGCAGTGACCGGCTAAAAGCATGTACCATTTCCTGAACCAAATTTAAAGATATTCAGACGGAGACGGCCGAGTCTGTTGCCTCTGGCCTCTCCAAAGAACGGGAAAAGGAAATATTAGAGAACAGACGGTATGATCTTGCCTGGTCAAAATGTGCCGTACAGTGCTATGATGGGGCGAGTATAATGAGCGGATCTTTTTCAGTAGTACAGGTCCGTCTCCGGGAAAAAGCACTGCAAGTGGTGTAGGCTCACCGTCATTCCCATAGACTTAATCTTGTTGATGTATGCAGAAAATACAAAGAATTTCGTCAGTTTTTTCAGTTTTGCAAACAGTTTATGGTTTTGCCTCCAATAGCAGCACTCGATACCAGTTGTTTGTCGAGGCCCAGAAAACTGCCAACGTGTCCGTGTTATCGCTTGAAAGGACAGTTGTGCAACGTTGGTCTTACTGGTATACATCAGTGGCTAAAATTCTGGTAAGATATGACTACATACTCGCAGTTCTGTCAGTTGTTCAAGAATCTTCTGACTGGGAGGAAGCAGCAGAAGCTACAGGCCTTAAGAATAAACTAGAGCCGAATCCCTTGATATTCAGTTTGCATGTCATTCACGAAGTACTTGCGGTGATCAACCCTCTTTCTGAACAACTGTAGGCCCCAAATCTGATCATTTCAGACGCCTGCACTTTAATCACCACAACAAAAAAAAAACAACAAGACAATGCATGATGTCGAATCATATTTTCGAGTCCTATACGGAAAGTCTAGGGAGATGGCTATTAATGTCGGAGCTGATCTGTCGGAAACAAGCGCTCTTGCTTCAAACATACCAGCAAATCAAAACGAGTTCAGAAGATATTTGGAACAATCAGGGACTATTTGACAACATGAACACATTGAAAGCATAGCACTGAATCTGAGAGCACAAGAATAGAAGAGACAAGGCGAAGAGAGTTCTACGAGGTTTTGTACAGATTGTTAAATAACTTTGAAGAGCGTTTTTCTGTCCAGATTCCAGTACTAGAAGCCAAACAACGCTTTAACCCGAATCCGAAGACTTCATGAACACAGATTTACTTCTCGGGATCGGGACATACTTTGTTAAGGATATAATGCACAAGTACCTTTATTTTCTTAGTTAATAAATAACATTGAATAGTATATATTAAATATTACATTTTTTCAAATTCAATGGGCGTTTTTTATTGAGCCAAAGCACAAACTACAATCTTGACACAAAATTAACATAAAAAATAAAAAGAAGAATATAATATCTTAAATATTATTCTATTTAAAATATTTAAACCGTGTTTTAATGTTTTTAGTATTTTAGATGTTTGTAGTATTTCAATAATATATGTTTATAGTTAAATGTTTGTAGAATAGATAATAAATATCATTTAAAAGTATATATTAAATATTACATTTTTCAAATTCAATAGACGTTTTTTATTGAACCAAAGCACAAACTACAATCTTGACACAAAATTAACATAAAAAATAAAAAGAAGAATATAATATCTTAAATATTATTCTATTTAAAATATTTAAACCGTGTTTTAATGTTTTTAGTATTTTAGATGTTTGTAGTATTTCAATAATATATGTTTATAGTTAAATGTTTGAAGAATAGATAATAAATATCATTTAAAAGTATGTATTTAATATTACATTTTTCAAATTCAATAGACGTTTTTTATTGAACCAAAGCACAAACTACAATCTTGACGCAAAATTAACATAAAACATAAAAAGAAGAATACAATATCTTAATATTATTTATTTAAAACATTCAAACCGTGTTTAAATATTTTTAGCATTTTAAACGTTTATAGTATTTTAATAGTAGGCCTATATGTTTATAGTTAAATGTTTATAGTAAAGTTAATAAATAACATTGAATAATATGTATTAAATATTTCATTTTTTCAAACTCAATAGGCATTTTTTATTGAGCCAAAGAACAAATTACTATAATGACACAAAATAACATAAAACATAAAAGGAAGAATAAAATATCTTTTCCTTTATTTTTTTTCCCCCGGTTCTCCGACGAGTTGATGTCTCCGCATTGGTTCTGTACTTTATTTGTATGAGTGGATTCATGTATTACTCCCTTGCCTAGCTTGAATTTTTTTTTGGGGGGAGGGGGTATTGTTTGGTTTGGTGATGTGAATTTATTATTTAAAAATGTTTGATAAATGTGTTTGTTTAATTTTTTTAGTTTTGTTTCTCCTGTTTTTTCCTGGCCATTGAGCCTTACGGGGGAGAATATATTGAATTATTTATTATTTGTATGTATAATTTACTGTTGATTTTGGTATTCAGTGATATATTTCTTGTTTTGTCTTTTTCAATAAATTCAATTCACTTCTTAAATATTATTTTATTTTAAATATTTAAACCATGTTTTAATATTTTTAGTATTTTAAATATTTATAGTGTATTAGTGATATATGTTTATAGTTAAATGTTTATAGTATAGTTAACAAATAACATTGAATAATATGTATATACATTTTTTCAAATTCAATAGACGTTTTTTACTGAGCTAAAGCACAAATTACTATATCGACACAAAATTAACATAAACCATAGAAAGAAGAATATAATATCTTAAATATTATTTTATTTAGAATATTTAAACTGAGTTTTAATAGTTTTATTATTTTAAATATTTATAGTATTTTAAATCATATGCTTAGATAAGAAAACTTCCAATGGAGAAATTTAAAAATACTTCTTCTAAAAAAGCACTTATTATTAACAATTTACCCCACATGGCAATGTAAAATAGTTGCCAAAGGGAAATTTGAGCTACTTTTTTAGTCATAAACAAAGGTATATAATACAAATGTCCAACTACGTAATCTCTTGGGAACCAATAAATTTGATACTTGCGCTCGTCAATCTTCAGTTTCTTCCAAAAATGTTCTCATGAATGCTGCCTGTTAAAAGCAAGCTTACTAATAATATTAGGTCTGTACAAAAATAAGATCAAGAGAAATGGATAGAACATGTAAAATGACCACAAATTTTCAAACAATTACTTATCAGTATCCAAGCTATGATAGTTTGATAAATATTGGTTAATAAACATGAATTGACCATTTGAATTAACTGGTCGTTCGATAAACAGGTCAAAACTCTTTCAAAACAAACATTAACATTCTTACGAAAAATGAAGATACATGAGGGACTCCCCACTCTAAAAAATCATGTACATCACTTGGCGCGTACCATCGTGGCGGAATTGTGCCAAGCATTCTGGGGACTGTGCCAAGCATTGTGGAATCGTACGGCATACATGACTTTCCGACACATATACCAGGTGGCGGAAAGATGGCCAATCCCTAAAAGGTACACCTAATACCCGAAACTGTTTCAAAATTGCAGGATAGTTCTGTTTTGTCTCTATCTGAACCTAGCTTTAATCACTTACCTTTTTCTGATCTCCGTGAATACGAGTAGCAATAGGAGCCTCTATTGCTTTCCTTGCGTCCCTCCCAAGTTCTACTGGCATTTGACAAAATAGGCATTTAACTTTTTTCTGCTGATTTCTCTAAAATGAGAACAATAAAGAAATTAAAAGCTAACACAAACGCTTGTAAATAATAAAGGAAACAAACTGTCGGGTCTTCACGTCCAAAACCCAAAGGCACATCAAAAAATTTTGTTTTTACTTTAAAAAAAATTGCTACAACCCTTAGTGGGTGTCTGACAAGGATGTATCCAGGATTTTGTCGGAGAGAGGGGATACAAAAACACATCAGGAAATTATTTATATGAATTTTTATCACTATTTTACAAGTCAGACAAAAATTTCGGGGGGGGGGGGGCTCAAACCTGCACCCCCTCCCCCCCCCCCCCTAGATACAGCCTTGGTGTTTGATAATCTTTTTTTTTCTCTATAAAAATTATCTTTTGAAAATATTTGTAATCAAACGATGTTTCTCTATGTCTCTGATGTTAGAAGTTAAGCTTTAAAGCTGGGTATCAGAACAGCCAACTCTCTAGAATCCTCCAGGGAGTCTTTGTTCCTTGTAGTTTAACTAATTTAAGCAATTTAGACAAGTATTTGATGTTAAGGCTGTCAGAGCCCAATTTTCAAAACTAGGCATCAAGATAGTCTACTCTTAAGAATTTTTCAGGGCATTTTTTTCACTAGAAATTCAACTAATTTTAGCGAATGAAAGAAGCGTTTGATGTCATGGTTATTAGACACAAAATTTCAAAACTGGATATCAGGATAACCTACTCTTAAGGATCCTCCAAGCGACTTTTTCCCCCGAAGTTTAGCTAATTTTAGTAATTCAAATAAGTGTTTGGTGTCACGGTTGCCAGACGCCAGCTTTCAAAATTGAGTATCAGAATAACTTACTCTTAAGAATTCTCCAGAGATCCTTTTCCCTCGAAGTTTAACTAATTTTAACAATTCAAGATATCATTCAAGTTATCACGATTCAAGGCATCAAGATAGTCTACTCTTAAGAATTTTTCAGGGCATTTTTTTCACTAGAAATTCAACTAATTTTAGCGAATGAAAGAAGCGTTTGATGTCATGGTTATTAGACACAAAATTTCAAAACTGGATATCAGGATAACCTACTCTTTAGGATCCTCCAAGCGACTTTTTCCCCCGAAGTTTAGCTAATTTTAGTAATTCAAATAAGTGTTTGGTGTCACGGTTGCCAGACGCCAGCTTTCAAAATTGAGTATCAGAATAACTTACTCTTAAGAATTCTCCAGAGATCCTTTTCCCTCGAAGTTTAACTAATTTTAACAATTCAAGATATCATTCAAGTTATCACGATTCAAGGCATCAAGATAGTCTACTCTTAAGAATTTTTCAGGGCATTTTTTTCACTAGAAATTCAACTAATTTTAGCGATTGAAAGAAGCGTTTGATGTCACGGTTATTAGACACAACATTTCAAAACTGGATGTCAGGATAACCTACTCTTAAGGATCCTCCAAGCGACTTTTCTCCCCGAAGTTTAGCTAATTTTAGCAATTCAAATAAGCTGCCCCTTCCTCAATTCTCACTCTTTACACCAAACCTTTATTTTTTGTCAAAACTCCTTAAGAAAGACTGTTCAAACACAAGTGTGGTTAAATTTGATCAAGAAGTATTTTTTAAGAACTTTAAGACTTAACGTAAAGTGCAAGGGTTGAGGAAGGGGCAGCCACCCTCGTATACTGAAGAATTTCTGTTTGTTTCAGGTTTCAATGTTGCTCCTTACTTTCAGTTGAAAAACATGTCTTTTTTATATTTAATTTTCGGTAAGAAATGACTTTTCATAGACATTTGTACCAAAGTTTAGTAATCTAGACAACTGTTTAACTACATGGTAGCAGGTCATAAACTTTCAATATTGGGCGTCCAAACGCACCCAAGATCTCTCTGGGGGAACTTATCCGCTTTTCAACATTACAGAGAGATATGGGAAGAGTCTCCATACTCGGGACAATATTTTGTGTTTGCCTCTAACTCCCTCATGCTTTGTGATGAGGAAACAAAAATTTATAAGTATCTTTTACACTAACTGAGAAACATATCCTAGAGTTTTAAAATTTAGAGCTCAATCAGTTTTTGAGGGAAGGCGTTATTTTACAACCACCCATTCTGTCCCAAGTAAGGGATGGAATCCTAGAAACGGAACAAGTGGCAACCATAATTGGGACAGACCATAATATGTCTTATTGATACAAAGCTCAGCTATTTAATAGATAATCAAGTAAAACTATAAAAACGACAAAACCAAGCACAAATTTGTAAAACAATGATTAAGACAAACGTTGTTGTTGTGTTTGGAGTATACTGAATGCTGATATATCAAGAGGAAACAGCGTCCTACCTGTTTTGTAGTCTACCCTGTAAGTTCAGGCTTTGGCAAGAGGGTTATGATATCAGTAAAACTACACCAGTATGAAGTATCAGGACGAGCTTCAAGAATGAAGCAATTCTTCTCCTGTTACGACGATGGTGGGCTTTCCAGTCGAGACTATTCAGCCCTTTTCCTATTGGCTCATTATGTGAAAAGATTTGGATTACTACAGGTGGATTCTGCTTATTTGTCTTGCGTTGGATCAGTTCTGATCAGATGTCTTGCAGAAGCTGTTTTGAGTCTAGGATCTGAAACATCAGGGGATATATTTCGAGTTCAGTACTCTGTGCAGTTATGGTCAGCTAAACTTGTAGCTGATGGTGAGACTTTTTGGTGTTGAAGCGCAATCGTTTTGAAATACTGAACTTGTACTTCCTGTTCCTCTGCAAGTTTTAAATTGATTTCATAAATAGTGTGGATTTTTTCTTTTTTCGTTTCTTTTTCAAGAACCAAAACAAAGTCGCCAACAGTTAAAGCAGAAAATGGAGGATTCCTCTGAACAAAATTTTCTTCCGTAGAATCTGTTTCAATGGCTTCCGAAATATATTCCAAGTCCGAAACCTCATCTGAGCTGCCTGCCACATTTAACAAAGAGTGATTTATTATGTTGTTTTGGATTTTTGACGAGGGTCTGTCAGAGCCTCTTTCACTTTCTTAGCTTTTCAAACCATAGCCTGCTCCTCAATTATTTTTTTTTTTTTAGACTCGTTTAGGTTGACATCTTAATGTGGCCTTTCTCAGAAGAGCTTTTGGACATAGCCTTATCATGACAAACGATATGGCCTTATCATGACAAACAAAACTGTCTAGATTGAAGTGCAGGTGACTTGTGCATCATGAGAGGCTACAGATACCCATTCTTCTGGATCCGAGGAAGTCTGGATCTGAGGAAGCTGGCGGCAAAAAATCTCCATTGACAAAAATGTCATCATTAAAAGGACATATACCTGTTGTTTGAAAACCTGCAATGATGTTCGATGGGATGATTGAAAGGGGATAAGCAACGGTAAGAAACTAGGGGGGTTCTTGACATAAATGTCATCATTAAATGGGCATATGAAAATGGCCAAGAAACTGGGGCGTTTCTTGGTGTTTCTTGACAAAAATGTCATCATTAAATATGCATATACCTGTTGCTAGAAAACCTGCAGTGATGTTCAATGTGATGAATGAAAGGGGATAAGCAACACCAAGAAACTGGAGGGGGGTTCATACGGAGGAACTGGAGTGTCTGGATTATTCAGCATCAAACTATCTCCAAATATGACAATCACTGTCATCATAAATGCATTCCAGTCCCTCTCCCAATGGGGTTAGACATAGTTCTAGGCTATATGCAAAAGTTTGTTGATCTGTTTCTAGGCTATATGCAAAATTTTGCTGATCTGTTAGGTTTGCCATTCAGCTTTCGGAACATGTCAATACGAAATAACCTTGGCTTTTTCATTTCTGTTTAGTTGCCATACACAAGACACGTCCCAAAAACCAATACTTGGGACAGTGCCAAGTATGGAACAAGACATTGTTACTGAAATAATTCAATTTTTATCTAAAATTGTAAAAACAAATCTCCAGACCGACCAATTCTATTTCACAAAGAACTAATGAATAAGGAAGTGAAGGTAAGTAGTCACTTCAAACCTATTATCTCCCTAAACATTCATAAAATATTTTTGAGTGTACCTAAAATTCAGGATCCCTCCACTTTAAGACTAAATGGCGACTTTGAATTTAAATATTCTGCAGATGCCACCTAGTGCAAAGACGTTGTTGTGCAACTTTTGGGAAATTTTTCGGCTAGATGGCATCGGTGTTTGTTAGGCTTGTCCCAAGTATGGAGTAGTTCCAAGCATAGATACTCTCCCTTCTTTCTTTCTGAATACATGTTTTAAACAATTATAACTATGTTTAGTAGGAAAGTCAAATAAATGCTTAGTGTCATGTTTGTTGGAAAATAATTTTCAAAATTGGGTATCAAAATACTGTTAAGGGTCATTTAGCAGATCTTTCAGTATAAGCCAAGGGTTTTACCAGTACATAAGGAAACATGTTAAGAAAACAATTCCTACTTTATAATATGCAGAATAATCGAAGTTAACAAATTTGCAGGGGGAGAACCTTTATCTTCTCTATTTTCGTTGTATTTCCAGTTTTTCTATCACACTTTTAAATATTTGTGTCTATTCTCCAAATCTTGAAAAAAGTTAATAAACAAACACCCAACTGCCATCTAACTAATCTAACCTAACTTAGATCAGAATTTGTCAATAAATGTCTTTGTGAGAATTATTAGATGGTACTGATGGTGTTTTATTACATATACAAATTATTTGAAAACGGAAAAATGCAGTTGAATCCACGTTTTTTTCAGAATTTTGTGAAAAAAATTGTACAACAGAAAAATAAGTGATGATAAAGGTTCTTCCCCTGCAAAATGTGTTAACTAGGCTTATTCTGCACATTATGATTAACATGTTTCTTTATGTACTGGAAAACGCTAGGCTTATACCGATCTTTCTCCGTTTTTCAGATTTGCATACATATATTTGAACTTCATGCAATAGTAAAGTAATTTTATTAGCAGAAACAAACGAATATAGCAAATAGTTGTCTTTACCCTCCTTTTTTCCTATAGGAAATAAAGTTTTGTACTGATTTTTACCTACATAAATACGAAATATACACTAAATCTAATATATATTTAGTATCAGAAACCAACTGATACTCGTCAGGGTTATCAGAAACCAACTTTATAAAATGGGTACCACAGTTCTTCTCGGGAACTCTGGAATCCTCTAGGAAGGATTCTGCAGTTCATGTAATAGTAAACCAAGTATAATTTCAGACAAAGTGACAAAACGAAAAAGTCGCAAAGAAGAGAGAAACATGGACAATAACAACCAGTAAAAGAAACAGAAGAAAAAGCATGCAAATATTTGGGTTGAGACCTTTGCTCAACCGTCCTCAGTGCAGAATAATAAAAATACAGATAAAAGTCCAAAGGAAAATATAAAAACCGAACCCCAAAACAAACACTGAAACTAAAATAGGACCCTTTCCAAGCAATAATGAAAGAAAAACTTACCCTTTTAGACAAAAATGAAAGTATCATAGTGATGTTTGACCATCATTTTTATTTGTTTACATAAGATTACCTTCTGTGAATGTATATGCTGAAGTTTAGTAATCCAAACAAGGATTAGATGTGATGGCTGTCATGTACAAGCTTCCGAAAATTGGGTACTAAAATAGACCTTATTTTTATTATATATTTTTCGCCCTAAAAGAAATCATTGTACACATTCTACAAATATTCCAAAATACAGACAGAATTTGTGGTGTATATCCTGCAGTGTTTATATTCATATTTCTTTTAACTCTTTTTTGTGTTTTGAGGGTTTGATTTATCTTAGAGGAGGAGATAAAAGTTAAAGAAAATGTTTTGAAAATACAACATTGGTGGCAGCTGCAGAAGGATTGGCCTCTGACAAAAGTACACAGAAATACAAGCAGGGACTAGGAAGCAGGAAAAATTACTTCCTATCAACTTGGATTGGTACTCCAATAAGAGAGTCATGCATACTCCCGCCATTTACCCGTGGCCCAGCCATTTAAACATTTGCCTCTCAATTACTTGGTCTATCTGTCTTGGCTTTTCTCTTACTACAATTAGCCATGTCTTGATGCAACCTATGTAACCTACTGCAAAATACTTGATAACTTCAATTGAAAATTCTCATCATATGATTTTCAAATTCAAAATCAACGGATATTGAATTGAAGTTATCAAGTATTTTGCAGTAGGTTGCATAGGTTGCATCAAGACATGGCTAATTGTAGACAGAGAAAAGCCAAGACAGATAGTCCAAGTAATTGAGAGGCAAATGTTTAAATGGTTGGGCCACGGGTCATCTATACTAGACGATACCAGTTCACCCCTTACAAATGTCCTGACGAGGATAGCCTGGGTATAAAAGCTTGGAGCTGTTTCAGTGATGTGAGATGATTTGGAGTCTCCTCTGTCATAAGCTACTTCCACAATCCCTATCCTCTAGAGGAAAAACCTGCTGGTATTGCCTCATAGGGGCATCAGGGTGGACCTTTTACAAGTTTTCTAACTTGACAGCTTCACTTACCCAAGCAGTATTATTATTAAAGATGGTGAATGCAGTGAAGATGCTAAAAGTAGAATAGCCAAGGTCCTTTTTTCACAGTTGAAAAAAAAGTTTAAAAGAACAGGAAGGTAAGTATGTGGACCAAGATTAGAATATTGGAAGCTACAATGATAATACGAAAAATTTAATAATGAAAATGACAAAACTGGGTCACTGGCAAGTAAAGGAAAACAAAGAGAACAAAAAATCCAATTAATATTTCGCTCGTAGAAAACAAAGCGTCTTTATCATAGAGAAAAAAAAAGAACTAGAATCTAAAACTAAAATATATATATATATATATATATATATATATATATATATATATATATATATATATATATATATATATATATATATATATATATATATATATATATATATATATATATATAAAACTAAAAACAGACTAACTAAAATATATAATATAGAATTAATCACATATACAATTGCCAGCTACCTTCATGAAACCAGAAAGTTTTAGATCGTAAGTGTTTTTTTTTTGTTTTGTTTTTTTTTTACACTGAACACGCCTTGGTTTATAGGGGCGAAATATTCGGTGGATTTTTTGTTCTTTTCGTTTTCCTTTACTGGTCATATTTTCATATTCATTTGTTTGTTTTGTAATGGCTGGCCAGTTCGGCTTTATATCTTTTAAGCTACAATGATGACATTGGTCAAGTATAGTTCTGAAACGACGGCACTTCAAAAAAAGGAGGGGGATTGTTAGATATTTTTAGAAGGATTGCCTATGTATTCTTTTGGCTACCTGTCTGACGGATCGTATTTTAAACAGTAAGCTGTACAAAAAATGTCGTTCTATCCTGCTTTCTATGACTATAATTGGAGGAAGGCTGAGATGGCTAAAACACATTTTGCTGATGAAAGATTGCGACTATACTTAAACGTGGGTCTATCCTGCTTTCTATGACTATAATTAGTGAAAGGCAGTGATGGCTACGACACGTTTTGCTGATGAAAGGTTGCGACTATATTTAAACGTGGGTCTATCCTGCTTTCTATGAATAATTAGAGGAAGGCGGAGATGGCTAAGACACGTTTTGCTGATGAAAGATTGTGACTATATTTAAATGTGGGTCTATCCTACTTTCTATGACTATAATTAGAGAGGGGCGGAGACGGCTAAGACACGTTTTCCTGATGAAAGATTGCGACTATATTTAAACGTGGGTCTATCCTGCTTTCTATGACTATAATTAGTGAAAGGCAGTGATGGCTACGACACGTTTTGCTGATGAAAGGTTGCGACTATATTTAAACGTGGGTCTATCCTGCTTTCTATGACTATAATTAGAGGAAGGCGGAGATGGCTAAGACACGTTTTGCTGATGAAAGATTGTGACTATATTTAAATGTGGGTCTATCCTACTTTCTATGACTATAATTAGAGAGGGGCGGAGACGGCTAAGACACGTTTTCCTGATGAAAGATTGCGACTATATTTAAACGTTGGTCTATCCTGCTTTTAATGACTATAATTACAGGAAGGCGGAGATGGCTAAGACACGTTTTGCTGGTGAAAGATTGCGACTATATTTAAATGTCGGTCTATCCTGCTTTCTATGACTATAATTAGAGGAAGGCGGAGATGGCTAAGACACGTTTTGCTGATGAAAGATTGTGACTATATTTAAATGTGGGTCTATCCTACTTACTATGACTATAATTAGAGAGGGGCGGAGATGGCTAAGACACGTTTTGCTGATGAAACATTGCGACTATATTTAAACGTGGGTCTATCCTGCTTTCTATGACTATAATTAGATGAAGGCGGAGATGGCTAAGACACGTTTTGCTGATGAAAAATTGCGACTATATTTAAATGTGGGTCTATCCTGCTTTCAATGACTATAATTACAGGAAGGTGGAGATGGCTAAGACACGTTTTTCTGGTGAAAGATTGCAAAAGATCCTCCTATTTGGCCATTCAAATGCAAGTCGTCCCCAAATGCATTAGAAAAAGGTTGTAAGAAAGGATTTAAAGGCAATTGGAACTTCTTAGGTGTGTTTAAAGAGGGAAGCATTGGAAAGACAAGCACAGCTGTGTTTGACAAGCATGGTTTGGTGTAGCAGTGAGTTTTTAGGAGTGGTAGTAGTAGATAGAGAAAGCATCCACCAGTTGTATATCAGAAGGTTTTCCTATCTGAAGTAGATTCGGGAGCTTTATTTTTTTATTTCACTAATATAGAGGCTAAGTTGAAGCCAAAACCAAAAAAATTTAAGATGAACATAACTCCTTATTTCAAATAAGCAGGCAAATTATTTTCTTTAACTTTCATCTTGCTGTGCTATGATAAATCAATTTCTCGGGAAAAAGGAATTCTAGAGGGATTAGCCAGATACCCTATTTGTTTATTAGTGCCACCTCTTATGCCTGGAAAGTTAGTTCTCTCCTCCCCTCTCTTTTTGGTAGTTTTTGTTGTTGTTGTTTAATTTTTTACTTTTTCTTTCTTTTTTTCTTCTTCTTCCCTTTCTGTTTGATTTTAGTGCTATTATTTATTGTTATGTTTAGTCTCCAGTCTCCCACTTTCACAGACCAAAGAGCCTTTGTGGGAGTCTAAAATACTTGTATTTTAACTGTTTCTCTGTTTCTTTTAAATAAATTGATTGATTATGTACTGCAGACAAAAAAGAAAAAAAAATCAAAAATAAGGAGATTATACTTACACGAAGTAAACGTGGGATGACTACTATTTTTTCTGATTTAAATTCTTTCACAAGTTCAATCAAGTCACTCTTAGCATCGTTTTTACCAGATTTTGTCTTCTCTTTTTCGATTTTCTCCTTTGAGGGAATTTCTCTTTGTTCTTTTTCTCTCCTCTCCTTTGAGCCAAATTTTAGTTTATCCAAAAGCCGGTTTGTTACTTCTATGTTCTGAGCTTTTTCAGCATTCTTAATCAACAATGAATCCTTTTCTCCACTGACTTCTGCCAGTGCAATCTTCAAAAGAGGCGCTATGTCTCCATTACCTTCTACATGCTCTGGTTTTAAAACTGATTCAGTAACTTCTGGTTTCAAAACTGGCTCTATCTCTGAAGCCTTGAAAGCTGATGTTTTGTCTCTGCTAACCTCTACTTGTCCAAAATTAAAAACGTGTGCTTTTTTAGAAATAGTACTCATGTCAAAATATTGGTATGGATGAGCTTTCAAATTTTGCTTTTCAACTGGGCTTTGATCAACCTGATAAAGCTTATGAAGAGATACACCACAAGTAGCTTCTGGTGCTCTAATTTCTTCATTTGTTAAATCGGCACTTTCAGTGTGTTCACCATTCATGAAATTCTCAACTAAAGAACTAGCTGTTCCTGGCACTTGTTCCAAGGTGTAGACCTTCCTTGCAACTGATGTCATATCAAAGGATTGATATGGGTGTGGTTTGATATCTTCTTTTGATTTCAAGGTACTTGAAACTTCATATAGTCTATGAAGTATAGTATCATCTGATTGTAAAATCTGATCAATATCATCAGATGGTATTTCTCCATTTCTTTTCCCATCCATTACTAGTGAGACCTGAAAGTTAGACTCAATGAACATGCAAGTACTATCTTATTAACAAAATAAGTTAATAGCAGCAGTATTATTGAACGTATTGTAAACTGCTATGAGAGGAGGGGGGTTAGTAATTTTTTTTTTACTTGTATCTATACAGTTTTCAACTTATAGTCAATAAAAAGATCTGACAAAATGTCATAAAAATCAGCTACAGCCAATACTAGAGTACTGGTAAAAGAGGGAGAAGGCATAACTTACAGACGATTTTTTTAACTAAGACATGTAACTATACATTTAACTATATTTTAACAATATTTTTAAATATATTTAAGTTTATATAACCATATTTAACATTAACTATATTTAACTATATTTTTTAACTAAGACATTTAACGATTTTTTAACTATACAGAGATTTTTTAATTAGGTAAACAAGAGGGTGGCAGGTCAACAGTAGGTATACAGAAGTACTACACCAGTGAAACACAGAAAAAGGTATTCTTCTATATCTAGAGAGGGAACATCTGGGGAGAAATTTAGAAACACCGAAAAAAAGGTATTTTTTGTAAATCTATTGGGGAAATCGGGGGGAGGGAGTGATTTAGCAATTTAAGGGCCATATGATTAAATTTGCACTTAAAATTTCATTTATGTGCAATGTTCATTAACTTCCCTAGGTAGGAAAGGATAAAGTCCCGACTCAGATATAGGTATTTCTGGCATTTTAACTTGTGGTCTTATTTTGGAACCTCTTTCTTGTTAAAGTACACTACTTAGAAATCACTTAACATCGAACTAATCAAGAGAATAAGATTATCTTTTTGAGTCATTGAGCCAGCAATTCTGCATTTTCTATAGAGTCCAAGGAATTTTTTAATTAAATATTTTTTTTTAATTAAAACTTCGTTTTAAAGAAATTTAAATGAAATGAAAATTTTGGTATTATTTTTCAGTAAGACAATGAATAATTAACAAAAAAGAAAACCTTTTTTACTAATAATAGTTAAAGCCAAACAAAGCCAATTGTAGTTTAAAACCAACAAACCAGAAAAAAAAACTAAAAAAGAAACATGAATCAAAAATACATAGACAAGTCCCAATTAAATTGAAGTCGAATATTAAAACCTAACCAAAAATCCATGCTTTTCCATGCTATCAAAAGTAATAGGACGGTCTAACTTTAATCACTTATCTAAACAATAGGTTCCTGGAATAAAAGTGCATAACATCCAATTTAATTAAGTTATAGGTTGTGGTTGAAGTGTTCTCCATGTTTAAGAGGTCCCCACTCAAGAAAAAGGGGTCATTTCTTCTAGATGGTGAATTTGATTCTGAGGAGCCGTCCATAGTTACTACTCTGAGGTCTAACCCTTTTCTTTCAAAATAAATTAAAATGTACTATCTTGACAGGAACAAAGCAGGGTCCCAAAATACTAAAATAATGACAAACTGGTGACTTGCAATCTAATCTATAGCGAATCGTCAGTCGGTTATCAAAAGGTCGTATCTCCATAATTGTAAATTTTCAGAAGAGCAAATAAAAAAGAATAAAATGCGAACTTCATTTTCACTGTCCTTGGTACTCCAACAACAATTGTGTTTCTCTGAATTTATAGAAAGGTTCAAATGTAGGCACAAAGGTTTGATTCATATACAAATTTCGCAAAAACTCCTGTGTACAAGTTGTGTGTATTGCTTTTACATATCAATCTGTTTTTGTTTTACAAAAACAAAAACAGATTGTTTTTTTTTTGGTCTTCTGAAAATTTACAATTATAGAGATGCGACCTTTTGATACCCAAATGACGAAATACATCTTGAGATTTCGACGTCTCATGTTGTCAACAACTTTTGATCACTGCCTTTAATGTCTCCCCTTTTCATCAGAACTTCAATATTTTTGGTTCGTCTGTTTAGGAACTAGGCACAATGACAGTTGAAAAAGGGACTCTATAAATCTTCAAAGTTAGAACGTAAATGAAACTAATACCAATGACTGCCTGTGGTGAAGCTGCGTCTTTCTTCCTGCCCAATAGGCATTCCACTTCACACAAATAGGGAGTCTAGCAACATAGCTACATCTCCAACTGACCTTTTATTGCTGGGGGATTTTCAAGCTACTCATGCACCTTTGCACCATAATATGGATAAAAAGTTCTTCTTGCACCGTAATATGGAGAAAATGAAGAATAACAGGTTCTAAATATTTTATTGGAGCACATGTTATGTTTGTCACAGCTTCCTCAATTGGTCTAAGATACAGTAGAAATTCAAAACCACATATCAGCATGACATCCCATTAATGGGATGTCATGCAAATTACTAAAGGCATTAAGCACTACCCTAGGATTAGGTTCAGGGTAGCTTTTTTTTGGTGATACAAATTTAAAAAAAAAAAACTGCAAAAGCAGTTTTTGGCTCCATGACACAATTAAACAGATCAATAACTCTGCCACTACTTTACAGAAATCATTCAAATTATTTAATTAGACAAATTATTCACATTTACTTTATATGATTTAAAATTATAATTACGCCAATGAAAATATAAAAATCATTACTCCTGTCTCTGTTGAAAGATGACAAAAGAATAATGGAATACATTATTGAATTTACATTATCTTTAATTCAGAAATAAATGAAATAGTAAAACCTTCAGAAATAACTTTTTTTTTATATTATGAGAAACAAAAACACATAGCTCAAAGTAAGGATTGTTTTCAGTGATACAAATTATGTTCGAATTATGTGCAAATTATGACCTTCAGAAGACACGGGGTGTCAACCCTACTCAAACTATGGTAATTATTTAGCTTTGGCCCCCTCATAAGTAGACATGTTAAGAAAACAATTCTTACTTTAAAATATGTATAATGATCCTAGTTCTTATATTATCCAAGGGGAGAACCTTTATCATCAAGTCTTTCCTCTAAAAATCCTCAAAACTGAAAAAGTTTCCAAATATCATCACGCTTTCAATTCAATGCTTAAGTCTTTTTAAATTGCCGCTTTAAATTGCCACCTAATAAATTCTTTTATAGATAGCGTTCATGCAGGTCTTTTTATTTTACTATTATTTATAAATAGCAGTGGCGCAGGGCGAATAGCAGTGACGATGAGAGAATAGCAGTGGAGTAAATACAAAATATTAATAGCAGTGGCGAAAGGCGAATAGCAGTGGCGACGGGAAAATAGCAGTGGCGTAAATACAAAATATTAATAGCAGTTAGGTTAGGTTAGGTTAGAAATTCACAATTTCTATAATCTCAATATACCACTACTTTTTCCTTAAACACGTTTTTCGACACATGTGTTAAACACGTGCTAAACGCTATCTATAAAACAACTTATTTGGCAGGAGTTTACAGTGGCAATTTCAAAAGACTTAAGCATTGAATTAAGAACCTGGTGATATTTGGAAAATTTTTCAGTTTTCAGGATTTTTAGAGGAAAGACTTGATGATAAAGGTTCTCCCCTTGGATAATATAAGAACTAGGATCATTATACATATTTTAAAGTAAGAATTGTTTTCTTAACATGTCTACTTATGAGGGGGCCAAAGCTAAATAATTACCCAAACTTTTTTGGCAATTGCCTTGCCATTCTTTTCTATTAGACATCTGCTTTAGTTCACTGCACAACAGATTGTCATGAATTTTGGGAAATGATATCTCAACCAATGCATCATTAGCTCTATAACACAATAGTTCCAAAGTCTTTAGCATAAAGACTTTAGGATGTGACCTTTGATTTTATTAAGCAGGCCCTTAAAGAAGGTAAACATCGATATCTACCAATATATACTAGCAGACAGTTTTCCAAAAATAGACAGATCTTTCCTCGGTATATTGTACAAACGCTATATTGAGGAAGTATGTAAGAAGAAATTGGGTTTCATAATCCCCATCATCCACTTCCTTTACAGATCCTGAAACTCTTTCACAAATAGATGATAATTATGTAAAAACACAACTTTTCAATAAGGAATTTGGTTCAGTTTTTACACAAACACACACCAAAACACATGCTCAGTTTACTCCTCCAGATTTAACAAAAGAATTTAACGATTTAGATTTTACGGTCCAGCAGGTTTATCAAACACTCCGAAATCTTGATCCTGGAAAGGCACCGGATATTGATGGATTTTCAAATATGATGTTGTGAATTTGCATCAGTGCTTGCTGGATGATTCACATATCTCTTTAATCTTTGTCTCTTGTCTGGTGAATGTCCTTCCGCTTGGAAAAGAACAATCATTAGGCCATTGTATAAGAACGGTTCAAAGTCCCATTTCAATAATTACAGACCAATTTCAAATACATCTATCTTTTCCCATATAATGGAGAAAATTGTGATGAGCAGAATTCAGGCACATGTTGAGGAGAATAATTTATGGAATTCTGCTCAGCATGGTTTCCGTAAACGGCGATCTTGTAACAAGCAACTTCTGGAGGTGATTCATGATCTTCAATTGATCAATAATGGTATTTTGTTTGATTGTATTTATATTGACTTTTCCAAAGCATTTGACAAAATTTCCATCCCACTTCTGATAAATGTCAATTATATGGTATTGGCCCACAAACTAAAGCATGGATAACGGATTATTGTGCAAACGACCGAATGATAGTGGACTGATTTTGAATTACGAAATAGATTTGATGCATCTGTATTTGGCGCCTGAAAAAGTCTGTACGATAGTGGACTGATTTTGGATTACGGAAAAGGCTTTGACGCGCAAGTGACTTTTGCGTTAGGAAAGAAGAATCGTATGAGAGAGTGAGTGATTGATTATGTCAATATACAATACGATAAATTAAAGATAACAACGGCAAACAAACTATAACTTTCAGATAGTCTACTAGAACTTTATTGACCTAGCTGAATCAACTGAATTGATCTCAGGCAACTATAGAAAACATTCCACAAAATTATTGTTTATCATTTGTTTTATTACATTAACCCCTGCGAACTACCACGTCTATTGTGATTTAAGTGATTTTTTTGTTAAGCAGAAATTTGAAAGAATATTCATTCAGCACTCAAGCAGTGAACATCAAAGAGAGTATAGTTATTGCAATAGCCTCAAGGTAGGACAGTAATTTTGGTTTGAAACGACCGAAAGATAGTGGATTGATTTTGGATTACGAAAAAGACTCATTCAGTGCCGAGCTTGTACGCTTGCAGTGGATTCCTTTCAAGGGTTGCTGATTTTGTGCTGTTTGAAAGCGGGCCCCTCTGGATAATAATTAGTAATACGGGGCCATTGCTAGTAAGTCTTCGTTTCATGGAATTTCGATTTAATTTAATAAGCAATTGCGGGAGATTATTGATTAGGGTTGAGATGTCTCACACGTTGGCGCATTTCGACCAAGAGCACAGAGAACTCATGGATAAAATTCCCAGCCTTGAGAATGGAATTTCTGCTCTACGTAAGGAAAACTCGGATCTAAAGCAAGAGAATTCTGTACTTAAATCAGAAGTGATTAACTTGAAAAAGTTGTGTCTTCAAGTGGAATTAGTTTCAGAGGCAGAACATTATTTTACACGGTATACCAATTGTTCAAGGTGTAGATCCTGAGACTGCTGCTCGTAAACTGTTCACTGAGATTGGAGTAGCAAATGCAAATTCATTACAGATTGTTAAGTGCTACCGATGCAATGCAAATAAGCAATCTGGTGTTAACACTAGAGCAACCAAACCTGCGAGCAAACTGGGGTCAATTTTCGTGTCATTAGCGAACTTGTTGGATAAAGATGAGATTATGAAAAACTGTGGAAAACTGAAAGGTTCCGGAAAGAGTGTTAGTTCTGACCTTCCGCGAGATTTGGCACGACGCCGAAAAGGGCTCCGTGCCTTCGGCTATAGTCTCCGTACCGCGTCTGACCATTCAGTGAAGGTTGCTGGAATCCGAATAATGGTGAAATGCATTAATGTGTAGTTTGAAGTGAAAAAGACGCCTAAATCTAAGAAATGGTCCCCTCTTAACGATTTGTGCTATGATCCCTTTAGTTTGTCGGTTTCTATCTCTAGTGATTTACCTCTGTCTGTGGTGCCATTTGGTGATGATGACGAATAATTATTTGTTTTTCTTTTCATCTTGATTTTGTCTTGTGATCGTTTTTTTTTTTTATTCTCCCGTAATTGTTCTTCTGTCATTATGTTTTCTCTTTTTTTCGTCATTTTTGTTTTTCTTGAGTTTCATTATTTTTGGCCTTTGTTTCTTTTTCAGTTTTCGCAAGCTGAAAAGTTGAGTTCGTTCAGTTTGCCAAGCTACTGTCCACTTATCATTGTTTCGCCGATTCCGGGCTAGGGGAGTTGTTGCACAGGTTTGATTAAACATCTCTGTAAGTATTATGAATTTTTCTAACTCAGGCTCTGGGGATGTCTGCTCCCTTGATAGGCGTTTACTTCAATTGCAAAGTAACCCAATTGATGTTTTGAGCATTGTTAATAATTCTGTAGGTCAGGATAAAAGAAATTCTGTAAATTTTTCGCCTTCTGTTAGTAGTAAGTATGTTTCTAAATTAAAGGAGGACTCCAAACGAGATGATCATTTTTCGGTGCTTCATCTCAACACTCAGGTTTTATGTTCGTCAATTGATCAGTTGAGACAGATAGTTTCTGATGGGCGACCAGATATTATTGGATTATGTGAGACTTTCTTGGACTCACATAATGAAATGCTTCTAGATATACCTGGTTATAAAATGGAGCGACTTAATCGTCAAAGGTTAGAAAAAGGTGGTCTCGCATTGTATATATCTGATGATCTTCCCCATTCCATTTGATCTGATTTTTCAAGGAATGAAGAAGGCGTCTTTGAATCCTTGTTTATTGATATTAAATGACATGGCAAGGATCTGATCGTAGGTAATGTTTATCGATATCCGAGTGGATTCATCCCTTCTTTTCTTCAGATCCGTGATGAACTTTTGGATTTAATACGGAGACTTCAACACGAACTTATATTAATGGGACACTTCAACCTAGTCCTGAATTATATGGCGTCCTCTACGACGGTGGATTTTCTTTCAACAATGCTTGCTGCCGGAACTCTTCCAACAGCCTGCATCCCGACACGTCTAACTGAGACTACAGCATCTTTGATCGATAATATTTTCTCTTCTCTCAATTTGATTTCCTGTGTTTTCTACTTTCGGTTTTGTAGAGATGATGAGTAGGAATACCCCAGCTTCTGGTTCGTCTTTTTTTAGGTTTGGTCCAAATGAGCTGACCCTCTTCAGATCTCGTTTAGCTGATAACTCATGGAATATTATTGATGAGGAGATAGATTTTTGTTCACAGTTTGATTCTTTTTATGAGTTTGTTAAAGTGTCTATTATTGATGTATGTGCTGCGTCCCCTTCTACTTCTAGGTCAAAAAGATCTATTCCTCTAAACCCATGGATGACCCCTGGCCTTCTTAGGAAATGGAGAAGAAAAATAATCTTTGAAAACTTACAAGTCACCAAAGCCATCTTCGAGTGCTGCACGTCTTAAGCGATTCAAACTCTAAAGGACCGTTTTTAACTCTTTGTGCCGGAAGGCCAAATTCTTTTATTATTCAAATAAATTTTCGGAATGTGGGAAGGATATTCGAAAAACCTGGCAGGTGATCAATTCTGTCCTTAAGCCTTCTTCTTGTACTTCTTCTGTCCCTTCAAGTCTTTTGGTTGATGGTGTCGTTGTTGAGGGTGAGCTGTCTATTCAAGAAGCGTTTACTTCATACTTTGCTAATATTGGAAAAACTACTGCTTCTTCAGTTAGTTCTTCGCTGTCACAACCCGATTATAAATCTTATCTTGGTCCGCCTTGTCTCAAGTCATTGGTGTTGGATCCTGTTTCTGAGGTTGAATTAACAAGGATTGTTAATAGGTTGAAAGGCTCATCGTCATCTGGCCCTGATTGCATTTCTACGAAGGTAGTCAAGTTCATTTTTCCTTCGATTATTTCTCCTTTGACAAGGCTTGTGAATCTATCTTTTGAAAATGGGGTTTTCCCCAGTTCTCTCAAGCGAGCTAGAGTCATCGTTTTATATAAAGGCGGACCAAGGAATGATCCAGCTAATTATCGGCCTATATCGTTGCTATCTGTTTTTAGCAAGATTTTTGAAAAGGCCATGCTGTCCCGTCTACTTACTTTTTTAGAGGCAAAAAATTTCTTTCATGATTTTCAGTTTGGTTTCCGAGCGAAGCATGCAACCGAGTTTGCATGTGCAACTCTTTTAAACTTTCTCCACTCGGCCCTTGACTCTTGTTTGATTCCTGGTGCTATATTTCTTAACGTCCGTAAAGCTTTCGATTCTTTAACCCATGGGATTCTGCTTTTCAAGCTATCATATTATGGTGTAAGAGGCCATACTCATGCCTGGTTTGATTCTTACTTGTCAGGTAGAACTATTTCTGTAGATTCTTTTTTCCGTTCTTCGTCTGAAGTTGAGTTTGGTGTCCCTCAAGGTTCTGTTCTTGGGCTGCTTCTATTTTTGATTATGTTCATTACCTTATAGTGGCGGTTACAAGACAGAAACCTACAGTCTGCTGTCGGCTATGTCATCCTGAATTTTTTAATGATCAACAGTCAAAATCGCCTTCACAGGATGAGGACACTCTCGTCGCATTCTCGGATGACAGTACCCTTGGTACTGCAGTAAGAACGGAGCCTGTTATGCATCCCAAACTAGTGGACCTTTTTGATAGAGTTGTACTTTGGTTTGATGCTAACTGCCTGGCCCTAAATGTTGCTAAGTCGAGTTTTCTAATTTTCTCACGTATTTCTCAGGCTTGCCCTCAGTTATCTGAAATCCATCTGTCTAGGGGTTTTCTTAGTAGACCTAAGGATCGGTCCGTCCGATTTCTAGGTATTCTTCTGGATGAAAATCTTTCTTTTAAGAATCATATTGGTCTAATTAAAATGAAGATCTCCAGGAGTCTTGGAATATTGAGGAAGCTTAAACATATATTCCCTGAATCGATTCTAAGAATTCTGTTTCATTGCTTAGTTCAATCTTTCGTCTCTTATTGCCCTACGATATTGATGTCAACTTTTTATTATCTTTTGAAACCACAGTTTAAGATATATGATAAAGCAAGAAGCCTTATACAGGAAACAAATTGTTCTGCACCTAAGCCTTTACTTGATTTGCAGTCACTTTACATTTTGTCGTGTGCGTCTTTCACTTTTCTTCAACTCCATGGGGATGTTCCTGCGGTCCTAAGAGCTACTCCATCTTTCGTCACTGATCAGTCTACGTATCATCTTCGTAATTCAAGCAACATTACCATTCCATTTACTCCATCAGTGAGGTCAGATTAATCCGCTGATCACATGTCATATGGTATGGAATATCCTACCTGAATCAGCTCGAAAATATCACTCGTTTGGTACCTTCAGAAGAACTGTAAAATATATTTTAATGTCTAGATGAATTGTTTAACATTGTTTTTTTTTTAATTTGTTTACAGTAATATTATTATTATTATTATTATGTTATGATCTTTCGGTTTTTTTTTTTTTTTTTTTTTTTTTAGTTATTATGGGGTGGACGTCTCTGGGCCGAGTTGGATATTTTGTTTTGAGTGGTTTTTAGCATGTGTGCAGCATCTCGCCGGGCTTGGTTTCGGCAGATTTTGAGTGGTGGGCGACAGTTTGTCATCAGTATTACTGATATTTAGGTATGTTTTTTTTTCTTTTTTTCTCTGTGCTTTTTCGGGCCATGGAGCCCTGCGGGGGAAATATGTTGTAGCGTTTTTTTTCCTTTCTTCTCTTTATTGTGTTTAATTATATGTGGAAGGTTTCTTTCCTTTTATTGTGTTTGTTTATTGTTTAATAAAATGAACTCTGAACTCTCTGAACTAAACACAACCCAAGAGGTTGGAGTAGGTGATGCTCTGTCATCACCTATGTCTGTCATAATTGGAGTTCCACAAGGCAGTTGTCTTGGGCCAGAACTCTCCTGCCTTTTTATCAATGACTTGCCAGGTGTTGTTAGGATTTCGACCTTAAAAATGTTTGCAGATGATGTGAAAGTCTATAGGGCAGTCATGAGTGAACATGAAATTTCTTTACTTCAAGAGGATTTGGTTGCTCTGGGCCAGTGGTTTACTGCAAACTCTACGTTCATTAATGAAACCAAGTGCAATGCTGTGCACTATTTGCATAGACTCCCTCAACATTATCATTACTTTGTTGATGATAAATCAATTTCAAGTGTGGAATATGTTTGAGACCTTGGGGTTTGCTATGATTCAAGTCTCAAATTTGATAAACATGTATCAGATATATAATTACCAATTACCAATAAGGCAAATTACCAATTACTACATCTAAAGCGTACATTTTCTAAGTTTGATCTTCGTTCATTGATTTCACTTTATGTATCCACTGTATGTCCAATACTGGAGTATTGCTCATCAGTATGGTATCCCCTTAATAAGAGAGGTACAGAAAAAGTTGAGAGAGTGCAACGTAGGGCCACCAAACTCATACCTTACCTGAGACATCTACCTTACCACCAGAGAATGCAGAGAATACAGTTGCCTAGTCTTCAGTTCCGACGTGATAGAGCCGACCTTATAAATACATTCCACATTGTTAGGAACATTGATAATACCACTCCAACCCACTTTTTCACTTTTAAAAAATGCAGTAGTGCCCGTCAACACAAAATTTACCCACCATGTTCACAGAAAAGATTAGGCCAAAACTCTTTGTCTAGCCGAGGGTTGAAGACTTGGAACTCAGTTCCTTCGGAAATAGTTGCAAGTACCACGGTCCAGTCTTTCAAAAGTAGTTTAGCCTCTACAGATCTCTATACTAGGTCTTTTCACAATCCGTTTTGAGAATATTTTCACTTTTGTATTAGCTGATTTGTGACCAATATGTTTTCAGTTATTTTGTAGGCTTACTTTTCGGTATGTTTCAATTAATATCAGATATGTTTCAGTTAGTTTGGTATGCTACTGTATGTTTCACTTATTACGTTTTCAGAGTGTATATTTACTGTATGTTTCAGTTACTGTATGTTTATGTTATGTCGTCAACATTGTCACAGTCTTTTTTATAGTTAATTAAAAAAAAGCTTTTTCCACAAAATAAGTATTTCAAAGAAAAGTAAAGAACTCCATTAAACAAAAAATGAGCAAAAATATAATCAAATAATCTACCCAGCGTGAAACTACCACAAATCAGCATAGATAAATAAATGAAAGCGGAAACGACCAGAAATTACAATAAATAACCGAGTCAAACTCAAAACGAGCAGAAACTAACATAAGTTGGGTGCAAAACCCCTATGCCTTCCCAAGGCCAGAACAAAATTTGCACTTTACTGAAAAAAATTTAAATGTTTTTACTTTTATAACTTTAATAAATCAAATAATATTAACATTTTGATTACTAATTATAAGTATATGTATATTAAGCTGACAATGCACATTGATTTGTATTTTTTTCAGTAAAGTGTAAATTTTGTTCTGACCATGGGAAGGCATAGGGGTTTTGCGCCCAACTTATGTTAATTTCTGCTCGTTTTGAGTTTGACTCGGTTAATTATTGTAATTTCTGTTCGTTTAAAAACTTATTTTGTGGGAAAAGTTTTTTTTAATTAATTTCTGTTCGTTTTATATTGACAGTCTTTTCAGGGAAAAAGAAAATAATACTTTTAATCTTTTCGTTTTTTAATACTTTATAGTTTGGCCTGCTATTTGTATGCTGGAGAAAAATTGTCAGCAATTTTTAACAAAATACACCCTTTTAAAATATGGACAAAAATAGTACTGTTTAATTTAGTTTCATACCTCCTCTAGTTGACCTGAAATGGAAAACTTGATACCATTCGCAAAAAAATCTGTTTACTTTCTTTGATAGCTTGGATACACTTCCGCTCTTTTGATTTGGTTAAATTTTAAGAGCTGGATTGGGAGGCTTGGGGTGGGAGGGTGGGCGTGGGAGTGTGGGATTGGAAGGGGGATTAGTTGCCGTCAAATCATTTTCGACTATTAAAAAGGGCATCAGCCCTTTCTATTTTCAATCGAATCAGCCCTTTTCGAAGTTCCCACGACAACTCCTTCGATACGAAGTGCCCTGGTCTAAACAACAACAACAACAAAAAATAATAGATTATACCCGCATCAATCTTTACTATAAAAATGTCAAGCCTTCCAATCACTTTCGAATATTAAAAAGGGCACAAGGCCTTTCGATTTGCTGTAAAATGAGACCTTTGTGAAACGAAAACGCTTTCTGGAAATAACACCCTATATGCGCCCAGGATAAAAACTACAATCCTTATACAATAGTCTGTTACGCTGGTCGTCACCCTGCAAAACCAAATTTCCAGAACTTTCAGCTAAGTTAAACAACATGGCTATCTAAAATATTTGATTGGCTGTGTTTGGGGAAATGGTGGGCGTGAGAGGGGTGTTAGTCGCCTTCTAATCACTTTCAACTATTAAAAAGGGCACAAGCCACTCCAGTTTCCAATTGAATGAGCGCTTTTCTAAGTTTCTACGACAACTTCTTCGATATGAAGTGCCCTGCTCTAAAGGAAAAAATTAATAAATAATACATTTTGCCAACATTGTTCTTATGTGCCCCCAGGGCATAACTTAAAACTCTTGCCCTGAGGGTTGTGGGGGAGTGTCGTCCTCTTTACTTAGTCCTCGTTTCTTGTCTCGTTCTCAAGTGTCCCCGTTCTTTACTTAGGAGGCGCGATCGTGCTGCCTATAATTTATACAACAACTTTCTATATAAACCTTATATGCCCCCAGGGCATAACTTACAACCCTTGCACTGAGGGCTCTGAGGGGGTTATCATCCTAAAAGACCTAATTTCAAAAACATTCAACTACGTTGAACAAAATGGATATCTCAAAATTTTGAATGGATGTGTTTTGGAAAATGATGGGCGTGAGAGGAGCGTTAGTCACTATCCAATCACTTTCAACTATTAAAAAAGGCACTAGCCCTTTCAATTTACAATTGAATGATATGAGCCCTTTTGAAGTTTGTACACCGACGCTTTCAATAAAAACTTTCTAGGCCCCAGGGCATAACTTACAACCCTTGCCCTGAGGGCTGTGGGGGGGGGGTTGTCATCCTTAAAGATGTAATTTCCAAAACTTTCAACTACGTTGAATAAAATAGCTATCTAAAAATTTTGATTGGATGTGTTTGGGGAAATGATGGGCGTGGGGGGGGGGGGCTAGTTGCCCTCCAATCACTTTTGACTATTAAAAAGGACACTAGCCCTTTGAATTTTCAATCAAATGAGCATTTTTTGAAGTTCTACGACAACGCCTTCTATAAAAACCTTATGTGCCACCAGGGAATAACTTAAAACCCTTGCCCTGAGGATTCTGGGGGAGTATCCTCCTCAAAAACATATTTTCTATCAGGAAATCAACTATGCTGAACAAAATGGCTATCTCAAAATTTTGATTAGACGTGTTTGGGGGATTGATGGGCGTGGGGTGGAGGGGGGCTAGTTTCCCTCCAATCACTTTCGACTATTAAAAATGGCACTAGAACTCTCAATTTGAAATCGATTGAGTCGCTTTTGAAGTTTCTACTACGACCCCTTCCATATGAAGTGCCCAGCTCTAAAAGAAAAAAAATAGTAAATAGTACATTGTGCCAACATTGTTCTTATATGCCCTCAGGGCAGAACTTAAAACCCTTGCCCCGAGGGCTGTAGGGGAGTGTCCTCCTCAAAAACATATTTTCTATCTGGAAATCAACTGTACTAAACAAAAGGTATATATTACGATTTGGATTGGATGAGTTTGGGGAAATGAGGGGTGGGGGGGGGCTATCAGCCCTCCAATCAGTTTCGACAATTAAAAAGAGCGCTAGCCCTCTTAATTTCCAATCCAATGAGCCTTTTTTTGAAATTTCTACAACAACGCCTTCAATAAAAACCTTATGTGCCACCAGGGAATAACTTAAAACCCTTGCCCTGAGGATTGTGGGGGAGTGTCCTCCTCAAAAACATATTTTCTATCAGGAAATCAACTATGCTGAACAAAATGGTTATCTCAAAATTTTGATTAGATGTGTTTGGGGGCGGGGGCTAGTTGCCCTCCAATCACTTTCGACTATTAAAAAGGGCACTAGAACTCTCAATTTCCAATCGAATGAGCCCCTTTTGAAGTTTCTAAGACAACCTCTTCCATATGAAGTGCCCAGCTCTAAAGGAAAAAAAATAATAAATAGTACATTGTGCCAACATTGTTCTTATATGCCCTTGCGGCATAACTTAAAACCCTTGCCCCGAGGTTTGTGGGGGAGTGTCCTCCTCAAAAACATATTTTCTATCTGGAAATCAACTACTCTGAACAAAATGGCTATCTCAAAATTTTGATTGGATTTGTTTGGGGAAATGATGGGCATAGGGGGGGGGGGCTAGTTGCCCTCCAATCACTTTTGACTATTAAAAAGGGCACTAGCCCTTTGAATTTCCAATCGAATGAGCTTTTTTGAAGCTTCTACAACAATACTTTTATTAAAAACCGTATATGCCCCCAGGGCATAACTTAAAACCCTTGCCCTGAGGGTTGTGGGGGAGTGTCCTCCTCAAAAACAGATTTTCTATCTGGAAATCAACTACGCTGAACAAAATGGCTATCTCAAAATTTTGATTGGATGTGTAATGATGGGCGTGGATTGGGGGGGGGGCTAGTTGCCCTCCAATCACTTTCGACTATTAAAAAGGGCACAAGCCCTTTGAATTTACATTAGAATGAGCCATTTTTGAAGATTCTATGACAACTCTTTCTATAAAAACCGTATATGCCCCCAGGGCATAACTTAAAACCCTTGCCCTGGGGGTTGTGGGGGAGTGTCCTCCTCAAAAAAATATTTTCTATCTGTAAATCAACTACCCTGTAAAAATTGGCTATATCAATTTTTTTTTGGGATTTTTTTGGGGTTTTGTTGGGGGGGGGGGGGGGGGGGGCTAGTGACCCTCCAATCGCTTTCGACTATTAAAAAGGGCACTAGAACTCTCAATTTCCAATCAAATGAGCCCCTTTTGAAGTTTCTACGACGACCTTTTCCATATGAAGTGCCCAGCTCTAAAGGAAAAAAATAATAAACAGTACTTGATCCTAACATCGTTAAAATGTGCCCCCAGGGCATAACTTAAAACGCTTACCGCAAGGGTTGTGGGAACTTGAACATGTATAAATAGTAAGACCTTTAAAGAATATAATTAGAATTTACATGTTTATTTTTATGAAAAGCATAAATGCTGTTTTGCAATCAGAAAATCGGAATGAGAAAGACACTTAGCAAACAATTGATGGCAAAGTTCTCTTTTCTTTCTTTTATTAGTAATTGATACTACAAAACCCAAAACCCTACAGAACCGGCCAACCACTAAACTGACACCCAATTCTTTCTTCAATTCTCTTTTTCAAACTCCTTTAATATGGTCTCCAAACACTGGCGAATCCAGGGGCTAGATACCCTCCAATCGCTTTTGACTATTAAATCAACTACGTTCTTATGCCCCCAGGGCATAACTTATTGTTGACAAAGCGAAGGGCTCTAATTCAAAGATTAATATCAATTAAAAACATAGGTGGCCCAAGAAAAGACTCTGAAGGGATTTCCTTTGTCACAGGATGAGTGTCCTAAGTTAAAGGCCAAGTAAGGCCATATTTTACAAATGTTCTTAGGATTAGATTCACAAAAGTACTGAGAACTCCCAATAATTCTTGGGAAGTTTTCATAGGTTGCATTTAAGCTTTTAATTTATAGGAAAAACAAGGGAAAACAAAACAAGGACAGGGGGTCAAAATAACAGTGCAAAATCATTTAAAGTCACCCCATCTTCCAGTTAAAGCAAACCTCAAAAACTATGTTCTAAATGTTTTAAGAAGTGTTTCGGTCATTTAACAATGCTGAATGTCATTTAAAATGTTTTTCCTTGTTATAAAAATATAATTGTTTTTACTTTTATGAGTAAACTAAATCAAATATTATCAACATTTTGATTACTAAATATCATCATAGGTATGTTAAACTGAAAATGCATTTTCGTTTGTATTTTTTCAGCAAATGACAAATTTTGTTCTGACCTTGTGAAGGCATAGGCGTTTTGCGCCCAACTTATGTTAATTTCTGCTCGTTTTGAGTTTGACTTGGTTAATGATTGTAATTTCTGTTTGTTTTGGGTTTCATTTATTTATCAACGCTGATTTGGGATAGTTTCACACTACGTGGGCTATTTTATGATATTTTTACTCATTTTTTGTTTAATCGAGTTTCTTTAATTTTCTTTGAAAAACTTATTTTGTGGAACAAGTTTTTTTCATTAATTTCTATCTCATTTGTATTTACAAAGTCTATTAAGGGAAAATAAAATAATACCTTAAATTTTTTTCGTTTTATAAGACTTTATAGTTTGACCTGCTATTTGTATGCTGGAGAAAAATTTTCAGCAATTTTTAACAGCATACACCCTTTTAAAATCTGGACACAAATAGTACTGTTTAATTTAGTTTCATAACTCCTCTAGCTGACTTGTAATGGAAAACTTGATACCATTCGCAATGAAAGCTGTACGCTTTCTTTAATAGGTTTTACACATCTTTAGTTTTTGGATGTTGTTAAATTTAAAAGGCAATGACGTCTCAAAAAATCTGAACAATACGCTTTTAGCTGTTCTTGGGATATAATTCAGAAGCCTTATTGAGAATTGGCAGTAAAACAGTGCATTTTGATATAATCTTAAGTAAACATTTAGCTTTTAAACATATAAAAATTTGATTTGAGGAAGACTAAAATCTATTCTATAAATCATATACAACAACTTTCTATATAAACCTTATTTGCCCCCAGGGCATAACTTACAACCCTTGCACTGAGGGCTCAGAGGGGTTTATCATCCTAAAAGACCTAATTTCCAGAACTTTCAACTATGTTGAACAAAATAGATATCTCAAAATTTTGATTGGATGTGTTTGGGAAAATGGTAGGCGTGAGAGGTGCGTCAGTCGCTATCCATCACTTTCAACTATTAAAAAAGGCACTAGCCCATTCAATTTCCAATTGAATGAGCCCTTTTGAAGTTACTACAAGAACGCTTTCAATAAAAACTTTATATGCCCCCAGGGCATAACTTAAAACCTCTGCCCTGAAGGCTGTGGGGGGAGGGGTTGTCATCCTTAAAGACCTAATTTCCAAAACTTTTAACTACGTTGAATAAAACGGATATCTAAAAATTTTGATTGGATATGGTTTGGGAAAAGGTGGGCGATAGGAGGGGGTTATTTGCCCTCAAATCACTTTAACCACTAAAAAGGGTACTAGTCCTTTGAATTTCAAATTAAATGAGTCTTTTTTGAAGTTTCTACAACAAAGATTTCAATAAAAACCTTATATGCCCCCATGGCATAACTTATAATCCTTGCCCTGAGGGTTGTGGGTGATTGTCCTCCTTAAATATATGTTTTCTATCTGGAAATCAACTACCCTGAACAAAATGGCTATCTCAAAATTTTTATTGGATGTGTTTGGGGGAATAATGGACGTGGGGGGGGGGCTAGATCCAATCACTTTCGACTATTAAAAAGGGCACTAGCCCTTTGAATTTCCAGTCGAATGCACTTTTATTGAAGTTTTTAAGACAACGCCTTCTTTAAAAACCTTATATACCTCCAGGGCATAACTTAAAACACTTGCCTTGAGGGAGGTGGGGGAGTGTCCTCCTCAAAAAACATATTTTCTATCTGGAAATCAACTACGCTGAACAAAATGGCTATCTCAAAATTTTGATTGGATGTGTTTGGGGGAATGAAGCGCGTGAGGGGGGGGAGGGGCTAGTTGCACTCAAATCACTTTTGACTATTAAAGAGGGTACTAGCCCTTTGAATTTCCAATCGAATGAGCCTGTTTTGAAGTTTCTACAACAACTCCTGCTATAAAAACCTTATATGCCCCCAGGGCATAACTTAAAACCCTTGCCCTGAGGGTTGTGGGGGAGTGTCCACCTCAAAAACAAATTTTCTATCTGGAAATCAACTATGCTGAACAAAATAGATATCTCAAAATTTTGATTGGATGTGTTTGGGGGAATGATGGGCATGGGTGTGGGGGCTAGTTGCCCTCCAATCATTTTCAACTATTAAAAAGGGTACTAGCGCTTTGAATTTCCAATCAAACGAGCCTGTTTTGAAGTTTCTACAACAACGCCTTCTACAAAAACCTCATATGCCCCCAGGGCATAACACAAAACCCTTGCCCTGAGGGTTGTGGGGGAGTGTCCTCCTCAAAAACATATTTTCTATCTGGAAATCAACTATGCTAAACGAAATGGCTATCTAAAAATTTTGATTGGATGTGTTTGGGGGAATGATGAGCATAGGGGGGGGGGCTAGTTGCCATCCAATCACTTTCAACTATTAAAAAGGGTACTAGCCCTTTGAATTTCCAAACGAATGAGCCTTTTTTGAAGTTTCTCCGACAACGCCTTCTATAAAAACTTTATATGCCCCCAGGGCATAACTTAAAACCCTTGCCCTGAGGGTTGTAGGGGAGTGTCCTCCTCTAAAACATATTTTCTAACAGGAAATCAAGTATGCTGAACAAAATGGCTATCAAAATTTTGATTGGATGTGTTTGGGGGAATGATGGGCGTGGGGGGGGGCTAGTTGCTGTCCAATCACTTTCGACTATTATAAAAGTGTAGAAGCCCTTTGAATTTCAAATCGAATGAACCTTTCTTGAAGTTTCTACAACAACGCCTTCTATAAAAACCTTATATACCCCCAGGGCATAACTTAAAGCCCTTACCCTGAGGGTTGTGGGGAAGTGTCCTCCTCAAAAACATATTTTCTATCTGGAAATCAACTATGCTGGACAAAATGTCAATCTCAAAATTTAGATTGGATGTGTTGGGGGGAATTATGGGCGCGGGGGGGGGGGGGGGGCTAGTTGCCCTCCAATCACTTTTGACTATTAAAAAGGGAACTAGCCCTTTGAATTTCCAACTGAATGAGCCTTTTTTGAAGTTTCTACAACAATGCCTTCTATAAAAACCTTATATGCCCCCAGGGCATAACTTAAAACCCTTGCCCCGAGGGTTGTGGGGCACTGTCCTCCTCAAAAAGATATTTTCTATCTGGAAATCAACTATGCTGAACAAAATGGCTATATCAATATTTTGTTTGGATGTGTTTGGAGGAATGATGGGCGTGGGGGGGGGGGGGCTAGTTAACCGCCAATCACTTTCAACTATTAAAAAATGCACTAGGCCTTTGAATTTCCAATTGAATGAGCCTTTTTTGAAGTTTCTATGACAACGCCTTCTAAAAAAACCTTATATGCCCCCAGGGCATAACTTAAAACCCTTGCCCTGAGGGTTGTGGGGGAGTGTCCTCCAGAAAAAGATGTTTTCTATCTGGAAATCAACTGCACTGAGTAAAATGGCTATCTCAAAATTCTGATTGGATGTGTTTGGGAGAATAATGGGCGTAGAGGGTAGGGCTAGTTGCCCTCCAATCACTTTCGACTATTAAAAAGGGCACTAGTCACTCCAATTTCCAATCAAATGAGCCCTTTTCGAACTTTCTATGACAACTCCTTCTATACAAAGTGCCCGGGTATGAAGAAAAAACAAAAAAACAACACATTGTGCCCACATTGTTCTTTACTTAGGCAGCACTAGCGCGCTGCCTATGAAATGTCAAGCCTTCCAATTGCTTTTGACTATTAAAAATGGCACTCGGCCTTTCGATTTCCAATTGAATGAGCCCTTTTGGAAACAATAACACTTTCTATAAACACCTTATATGCCCCCAGGGCATAAATTATAACCCTTAACCTAAGGTCTGTTAGGGTGGTTGTCATCCTCTAAGACCAAATTTCCAGAACTTTCAACTATTTTAAACAAATTGGCTATATCAAAATTTTGATTGGATGTGTTTCTACAACAAAACTTAATAAAATCTTATATGCCCCCAGGGCATAATTTACCACCTTTGCCAGGAGTGCTGGGGGGGTGTCATTCTTGAAGACTTAATGTTCAGAACTTTCTACTATGTTGAACAAAATAATTATCTGAAAATTTTTTATGGATGTGTGTGGAGGAATTGTGGGCGTAAGAGGGGGGGGGGTTAGTTACCCTCCAATCACTTTTGACTATTAAAAAATGCACTAGCCCTTTGAATTTCCAATCAAATGCCTTTTTTGAAGTTTCTAAGACAACGCCTTCTATAAAAACCTTATATGCCCCCAGGGCATAACTTAAAACCCTTGCCCTGAGGGTTGTTGGGGAGTGTCCTCCACAAAAAGATATTTTCTATTTGGAAATCAATTGTGCTGAACAAAATGACTATCTAAAAATTTTTATGAGATGTATTTGGGGGAATGATGGGCGTGGGGGGATCTATTTGCCCTCCAATCACTTTAGACTATTAAAAAGGGCACTAGCCCTTTGAATTTCCAATCTATTGAGCCATTTTAGAAGTTTCTAAGACAATGCCTTCTATAAAAACCTTATATGCCATTAGGGCATAGTTTAAAACCCTTGCCCCGTGGGTTGTGGGGGAGTGTCCTCCTCAAAAAGATATTTTCTAAATGGAAATCAACTACGCTGAACAAAATGGCTATCTCAAAATTTTGATTGGATGTATTTGGGGGACTGATGGGTGTTGAGGGTGGGGCTAGTTGCCCTCCAATCACTTTCGACTATAAAAAAGGGCAATAGGCACTCCAAATTCCAATCAGATGACCCCTTTTCGAACTTTCTATGACAACACCTTCTATACACAGTGCCCGGGGTTGGAGAAAAAACAAAAAAAAACAACACATTTTTCCCACAGCGTTCTTTACTTAGGCAGCACTCGCATGCTGCCTATGAAATGTCAAGCCTTCCAAGCGCTTTCGACTATTAAAAAGGGTACTAGGCCTTTCGATTTCCAGTCGAATGAGCCCTTTTGGAAACAACAACACTTTCTATAAACACCTTATATGCCTCCAGGGCATAAATTACAACCCTTAACCTAAGGTCTGTTAGGGTGGTTGTCATCCATTAAGACCAAATTTCCAGAACTTTCAACTATGTTAAACAAAATGGCTATATCAAAATTTTGATTGGATGTATTTCTACAACAAAACTTAATAAAATCTTATATGCCCCCAGGGCATAATTTACAACCTTTGCCAGGAGTGCTGGGGGGGGGGTGTCATTCTTGAAGACTTAATTTTCAGAACTTTCTACTATGTTGAACAAAATAATTATATGAAAATTTTGATTGGATGTGTTGGGAGGAAGGGTGGGCGTAAGAGGGGGGGTTAGTTACCCTCCAATCACTTTTGACTATTAAAAAATGCACTAGCCCTTTGAATTTCCAATCAAATGCCTTTTTTGAAGTTTCTATGACAACGCCTTCTATAAAAACCTTATATGCCCCCAGGGCATAACTTAAAACCCTTGCCCTGAGGGTTGTTGGGGAGTGTCCTCCACAAAAAGATATTTTCTATTTGGAAATCAACTGTGCTGAACAAAATGACTATCTCAAAATTTTTATTAGATTTATTTGGGGGAATGATGGGCGTGGGGGATCTATTTGCCCTCCAATCACTTTTGACTATTAAAAAGGGCACTAGCCCTTTGAATTTCCAATCAAATGAGCCTTTTTTGAAGTTTCTATGACAATGCCTTCTATAAAAACCTTATATGCCCTCGGGGCATAGTTTAAAACCCTTGCCCCGTGGGTTGTAGGGGAGTATCCTCCTCAAAAAAACATTTTCTATATGGAAATCAACTATGCTGAACGCCATCTCAAAATTTTGACTGGGTGTGTTTGGGAAAATAATGGGCGAGAGGGTGGGGCTGGTTGACCTCAAATCACTGTCATCAATAAAAAAGGGCAATAGGCCCTCCAAATTCCAATCAAATGAGCCCTTTTCGAACTTTCTATGACAACTCCTTCTATACAAAGTGCCCGGGTATGGAGAAAAAACAACAAAAAAACAACACATTGTGCCCACATTGTTCTTTACTTAGGCAGCACTAGCGCGCTGCCTATGAAATGTCAAGCCTTCCAATTGCTTTTGACTATTAAAAAGGGCACTTGGCCTTTCGATTTCCAATTGAATGAGCCCTTATGGAAACAATAGCACTTTCTATTAGCACCTTATATGCCTCCAGGGCATAAATTACAACCCTTAACCTAAGGTCTGTTAGGGTGATTTGTCATCCATTAAGACCGAATTTCCAGAACTTTCAACTATGTTAAACAAATTGGCTATATCAAAATTTTGATTGGATGTGTTTGGAGGAATTGTGGGCGTAAGAGGGGGGTTAGTTACCCTCCAATCACTTTTGACTATTAAAAAATGCACTAGCCCTTTGAATTTCCAATCAAATGCCTTTTTTGAAGTTTCTATGACAACGCCTTCTATAAAAACCTTATATGCCCACAGGGCATAACTTAAAACCCTTGCCCCGAGGGTTGTTGGGGAGTGTCCTCCACAAAAAGATATTTTCTATCTGGAAATCAATTGTGCTGAACAAAATGGCTATCTCAAAATTTTTATTGGATGTATTTGGGGGAATGATGGGCGTGGGGGGAACTATTTGCCCTCCCATCACTTTTGACTATTAAAAAGGGCACTAGCCCTTTGAATTTCCAATCAAATGAGCCTTTTTTGAAGTTTCTATGACAATGCCTTCTATAAAAACCTTATATGCCCTCGGGGCATAGTTTAAAACCCTTGCCCCATGGGTTGTGGGGGAGTTTCCTCCTCAAAAAGATATTTTCTAAATGGAAATCAACTATGCTGAACAAAATGGCTATCTCAAAATTTTGATTGGATGTGTTTGGGGGAATAATGGGTGTAAGGGGGGGGGGGGGCAAGTTGCCCTCCAATCACTTTCGACTATTAAAAAGGGCACTAGCCACTCCAATTTTCAATCAGATGAGCCCTTTTAGAACTTTCTATGACAACTCCTTCTATACAAAGTGCCCGGGTATGGAGAAAAAACAAAAAAAAAACACATTGTGCCCACATTGTTCTTTACTTAGGCAGCGCTAGCATGCTGCCTATGAAATGTCAAGCCTTCCAATTGCTTTTGACTATTAAAAAGGGCACTTGGCCTTTCGATTTCCAATTGAATGAGCCCTTTTGGAAACAACAGCACTTTCTATTAGCACCTTATATGCCCCCAGGGCATAAATTATAACCCTTAACCTAAGGTCTGTTAGGGTGGCTGTCATCCTCTAAGACCAAATTTCCAGAACTTTCAACTATTTTAAACAAAATGGCTATATCAAAATTTTGATTGGATGTGTTTCTACAACAAAACTTTCAATAAAAATCTTATATGCCCCCAGGGCATAACTTACCACCTTTGCCCTGAGTGCTGGGTGGGGGGGGGTGTTATTCTTGAAGACTCAGTTTTCAGAACTTTCTACTATGTTGAACAAAATAATTATCTGAAAATTTTGATTGCATGTGTTTGGAGGAAATGTGGGCGTAGGAGGGGGGTTAGTTACCCTCCAATCATTTTTGACTATTACAAAAGCACTAGCCCTATAAATTTCCAATTGAATGAGCCCCTTTTGAAGTTTTACAGCAACTCTATCCATAAAAACCTTATATGCCCCCAGGGCAGAACTTACAACCTTTGCCCATGGGGCTCTGGGGGGTTTGTCATCCTTAAACACATAATTTCAAGAACTTTCAACTACATTGAACAGAATCGCTATCTCTAAAGTTTGATTGAATGTTTTTGGGGAAATGGTGGGCATAAGAGGGGAGTTGATTACTCTCCACTCACTTTCAACTATTAAAAAGGGCAATTTCAATTTCCAATCAAATGGGCCTTTTTTGAAATTTCTATAACAACTTTCTATGCCCCCAGGGCATAACTTACAACCCTTGCACTGAGGGGTTTATCATCCTAAAAGACCTAATTTCAAGAACTTTCAACTATGTTGAACAAAATGGATATCTCAAAATTTTGATTGGATGTGTTTGGGATAATGGTGGGCGTGAGAGGCACAATAGTTGCTCTCTAATCACTTTCAACTATTAAAAAAGGCACTAGCCCTTTCAATTTTCAGTTGAATGAGCACGTTTGAAGTTTCTTCGCTGTCAATAACAAACTTATATGCCCTCACGGCATAACTTACAACCCTTGCCCTGAGGGCCGTGTGGGGGGGGATGGGTTGTCATCCTTAAAGACCTAAATTCCAAAACTTTCAACTATATTGAATAAAATGGCTATCTAAAATATTTATTGGATGTGTTTGGGGAAAAGATGGACATGAGAGGGGGGTTACTTACCCCCAATCACATTCGACTATTAAAAAGGGCACTAGCCCTTTGAATTTATTATCAAATGAGCCCTACAACAAAGAATTTGAAGAAGTTTCTACAACAAAGAATTCAATACAAACCTTGTATGCCCCCAGGGCATAACTTATAACCCTTGCCCTGAAGACCATTGAGAGAGTGTCCTGCTCAAAGGTATAATTTCCTGAACTTTGAACTACATGGAACAAAATGGCTATCTCAAAATCTTTATTGGATGTGTTTGGGGAAATGGTGGGCGTGGAAGGGGTGTTGAATGTTTTCCAATCACTTTTGACTATTAAAAAGGGCACTGGCCATTTCAATTTCCAATCAAAAGAGCACTTTTTGAAGTTTCTATGACAACAGTTTATATAAAAACCTTATATGCCCCCTAGACATAATTTACTCCTCAAAGACCTAATTTCCAGAACTTAAAGCTGTGTTGAATAAAATGGCTATCTAAAAGTTTTGATTAGATGTGTTTGGGGAAAAGGTGGGCATGAGAGGCAGGTTAGTTGCCCTCTAATCACTTTCAACTATTAAAAAGGGCACTAGCCCTTTGAATTTCCAATCAAATGAGCCTTTTTTGAAGTTTCTACAACAATGCATTCTATAAAAAAAAAACCTTTGGTTGATACCTGGTAACCTTTGGTTGATACATTCTCTACTCTTCCTAAAGCACAAATATTCTTTTCTTAAAAACTTATCCATGCCATCTCCAAGTCTAAAATGCATCATTGTTTTAAGTAATTTGCTATCTACAGATACCAGCTTAATACCTCTATAATCACCACACTGACTCTTGCCATCTTTGTTTTACAGGGGTTTAATTAGTTTTCTAAAATTGCTAGGTACTCCCCCCTTTTTAAAAACTACTCAATAATCTTCAGTAACTTATCTCTAACCTCATCACCACCATATTAAAAAAAAACTCATTTACCACACAATCAGCACCTATAGACTTATTTTTTTTATCTTTTTTAGTACAATGACTAAGTCTTCTGAACAAAATAAATCTTCCTTGATATCCTAAGTGAACTTTTTCATTCTTTTCTATATTAGCAGATTCTCAAAATATTTGCCCATCTCTCTTTTACCCTGTCCTTATTGCTAATTGTGGCCCTGTTCCTATTTTTAATAGGGACAAGTCCAGATTGACTATTCTCTCTCAACTTATCAACATGTAAATACAACATTTTACTATAATGCTATTCTGCCTATCTCTCTTTAAAATTTTCTTTTCATGTCTCTTTAACTCAATCCTTATTACTAAGTGTAGCCCTGTTCTATTTTTTAACTGGAAAAACTCAAGACAGACTATTCCCTTTCAATTTATTAACATTCCAGTAAAATATTTTACTGTCTGGCTGCATCTTCCAGATTTTCAGCAATTTTAAGTAAATTTGTAATTCACAATATAATTTAGCTAAGATTAAAGTAAACACATAACTTGAGCCCTTTTTTTATGCTCTTTGTATAACTCAATGATTGTTTCAGGGATATGCTATATTTTGAGGTCTTTAAGGGATAAAAGGGCTCAAAACAGCCAATAATAATCAAAAGTTTTAAAATGTCATTCTAAAAAACTGGTTAGTGAGAAGAAATTGTTGCTGATTCAGAAATGGCAATTACTATTATTAGGATTCAATGGATATATTGGCTGGCCAATATTATTATCAGCTATTAGGAAAAAAATTGGGCAATATTTTTTTATGTGCAACTTATCCAGAAGACAGCACCTGATTTTCTCAGGTAATTTTGCTTGTCCAGTTCTTGGGCATGGAGCCACCAGCTCAGTATGACCATGTGGGAGAGAGCAGCAGAGGTGATTCAAATGAAGTCAAAGTATATTTGCTGTCAATACTAAGCTTAACTGTTAAATAAGCAATAACATAAATGTGTCCCTGCCCCCCTGTTTTATTTAGCATAAGCTTTAGGTGTACCTTATGATCATGCAACTCCTGAACTGTATTTATGAAAAAAAATATAAAACAAAATGAAAACAACAGAAGGCTACTGACAACAAATCAGTAGTTGCAGAGTGCATAACTTAATAGACTCCTAGAGTGCACCAAGATAACATGAGACTGCCAATCATACCAAAAATAGGTATGTTGGTTTTGTGCAATCTTTTCTAAATAAATCTTTTCTGCATTATTTAGAATACACAGTAAACTATTGAGACTGTTCTTTGAACAATTATGTTGGCTATCAGCCTTTGCTTTTGTTTTATATTGGTACCCTAAAATATATATTGGACCCCAAAAATCTATATTAGCCAGGCCTTAATTATTATTTTCATTAATCTAAAAACTAAAATGTTAATATGGAAACAAATTTGCAGAAGTTTTTAAAAAGAGCCAGAAACCCTCAAAAACAATATCAGTTTTTTCTGTGATGTCAGTTTCAAGAGATTATAGGCTTTCCTTAAAAGTTCTTTGAATTTGAATTCAAATAACATTTAACTTTTTAGCCAAAAGGAAAATAACAATGATCATTCCTGGATCAGCTACAAACGGCAATTTTTTCTCACTAGACAGTTTTTTATAAACATGTTTTAAACTGTTGGTTAGTACAGACTGTTTTATCTTTTGGGACCCTATCAAGGGCTCAAAATGTAATTTATCCTATTAAAAAATATTACCTTAAATTACCTTAAATCGCACTTGCTAGCGATATGGACGAGTCCAGTGTACGCCAGTTAGTGATGATAGGGCCGCGGGACATCAGCTTCATCCCATTGCGTGAGCCATAGTTTAGTTTTCCATTCCTTATCGAGATTGGCTTTGAAACTGTCAATGGATGGTGAACTCACTGTCGTTTTTCTAAGATAGGTCCAGAGGCTTATGATGCGGTTGGAGAATAAATGGTTACTCTTACTTGTATTATCACACTTCCAAAAAATCTTAGTTGAATGACCCCTGGTTCTTGACAACTGGGCAGGCTAAAAGAGGTCCTTGTTGTCAGACTTGAGCAGTTTGTAGGTCATTATCATATCACCTCTTTGCCGACAGTATATCAGAGTTGGTAGCTTGAGGCTCTGCAGTCGGCATTCATACTCTTTGTCTCTGAGCCCCTTTATGCATTTTGACACCTGTCTTTGGACAGACTCGAGAGCCATCTGGTCTGTTTTATTAATTGGCGTGGCAACACACATTCCAAATTCTAATCTCGGTCTCACCAGGCTCTTGTAAAGTTTTGTGATTATTGCAGGGGATCTACTTGTCATTGTACGTTTGATGAGACCAAGAGTTTGGTTTGCCTTTGCTACTGCAGCTCGGGTGTGGCAGTTGAAATTAAGGTCTTTGTCAACAACAACCCCCAGATCTCTTTCAGAGGGACTCTCAGAGAGTGACTGTCTCACACCGGCATTTGCTCACATCGAGTATTGCCATCAGGGGTTATTTCTTCCAAAATGGAGAACCTTGCACTTTTCGACATTAAACTTGAGCCTCCATATCTTGGCCCATTCGCCAAAGCTGTCAAGATCTGACGGTATTGAGGTCACACCTTGCTGAGTTCCGACAGGACCAATGGGCTTCGAGTCGTCGGCGTACAGGCTAAGCTTGCTTGTAACGGTTCTTGGAGCGTCATTAATATATACATTGAAGAGTGTAGGTCCCAAAACTGTTCCTTGAGGAACCCCGCTTAAGACCTCAGCTATTTTGGAGTAGTAAGCTCTGCCACCTTCACCAAAAACTCTGACCTGCTGCTTTCTTCCCTTTAGGAAAGACGTGATCCAGTCCACCTCTCCCTCTTGAAGTCCAAGTGCCATCAGTTTCAAATGAAGCCTTTGATGGCAGACTTTATTAAAGGCTTTAGCAAAGTCTAGGAAGACTCTATCCACTGGGAGACCTTGGTCGAGGAGCTCAGTTATGTAATTATATAAGTCAATCAGATTGGTTTTGACTGATCTGCCTGATTGGAAACCATTTTGTTGTTTTGATAGATGGTTATTTGTGATCAAATGTCTAAGAATGGCAGTGTTGACAATACCCTCTAGGATTTTCCCAACAGCAGACATAATACTGATTGGCCGATAACTGCAAGCTTTGCTCTTATCTCCTCCTTTATGTATTGGCGAGATATGGGCTACTTTCCAGTCCATTGGTATGACTTTAGTGTCAATAGATTTCTGGAAGAGTCTTGAGAGGGGTATTGCTAGTTGGGAATGAGCTTCCTTTAAGAGTCGTGGATGTATGCCATCAGGCCCAACAGACTTATTTGGATTAAGCTTTTTAAGCCGACATTCGAGCTCAGCCTGATCCACTCTTATTGGTTATATTTGAGTGGTGATTTCGTAGCATGGTGGGGTTGGCAGGGGGGCTTTGTCTGCGGGTGTGAAGACTGATGTAAACTGGTGGTTCAAGGCATCAGCAATTTCTTGGGGGTCGTTTGACTGGGCTCCATTACAAACCAGCTCCGAAACCGTGTGTCTACCAGGCTTATGTGCTGAGGCATATTTCCAGAACTTCTTGGGATTGGTTTTTGAGGTTGCTGCGATGGCCTCCTTGTATTTATCTATCAGTTCTCTGGACAGGGCTCGAACTTTGTTCCTTGCGGCTTTGAACTTTACCAGGTTGTCCATTCTGTGGGGGTCCTGATTTATGAGCTTCAACAGTTTCTTCTTCTTGTTCCTTGCACTTTTCATTTCTCTGGTCATAAAGGGAAGAGTTTTCGGTTTTCGTCTCCACGTGGTAGTTGTATTTCTACTGACGGTGTCTAACAACATATTGTTCATTTTCTCCCACGTGTCCTCTACCTCCATCGTTTTGACAAATGACCAATCGCACTGACAGAGTTCACGCCTGATTTCATTATAGTTTGTATACACATGTCTGGTTAGATTTGATGTCTGTGGGTACAATCAAAATCTGCTTTTTATAGCTATGTGATCACTATTTCCAAATGGGGGTTGCAATTCTATATCAATGAGTGACTCAGGATCATTTACCAAAACGAGATCAAGGAGTGAAGGATTCTGTCCCTCTCGATATCTGGTCGGGAATGTCACTGCCAGGAACAGCGAGTTTGCTTCTAAGCAGTCAAGAAAAGACTGCGTAACTGCGTTACTTGTGTGGCCGTACCCCTCAGTCCACTCAATCATAGGTAAGTTACAGTCGCCGACTATGACTAGATTCTTACACTTTTGAGCAGCACCATCAATAGACCGGCACATAGCCGAGAGTGAGTTCTCCAGACTTGTTAGGGTGGGACTTCTGTAAAAACAACCAAGTATAATGGGACCCCCAGGTAGGTTAATAGATATCAAAATTTGTTCTACAAATGGCTCATATTCTGACTTGATATCAATAGTGCCTACCTGAATCATTTCTCGTACATATATGGCTATTCTTCTGCCACCATCCGTTAATAAGTTTGTCATCAGTCTGTATCCGGAAATCTGTATCTGGGATTCTGTCAGGGGTAGGGAGGTTCGCTTTGGTTTAATCTCACAGAACGCATAAATATCAGCCTCATTTGCGGAGAGGACACATCTGACCTCCTGAAATTTCGAGGTTAGGCAATCAATATTGCTAAACACCACACTAAGTCCAGTAATTTTCTTGCAATGACTGTTGCCTGCATCTGTACTAAGTCCATAAGAAGACATAGAAGTCTCTGGGTTTGCATCACTATAATTATCACTTGTATACACTGTATTTTGAAAATCACTACCATCTAACTGACTATTTACATAAGTTACTTCACTTGGTATATCTTCTAGAGTTCCAGTGCAGCCGGCGGGACTACACGAGTCAGCACGTTTTTTGGCACTATAGCGTTGCCTCGGATAACCAAATTGGTTTCGCCTTGTGCTCGTTTAGCCCACAACTCCTCGTATAATTTTGCTCTTTTCTCGCAGTCAGTCTTTGAGACATCATTATGGAACTGGATCGTATCTGACCTTTTTCTTTCATAAGACTTTTGAAGGATTTGTTTCTTAGTCTTAAAATCAGGGACCAAGAACATTATAGGAACAGGCTTGTTTCCGGTGCTGGTGGTTGCAGCTTGTCCTTGGGTTTGCACATTACTCAGACGACAGACATTTGAGATGCTCACATTTGGCAGCCCATAATCACTCGCAAGGTATCTCTTGATGTACAGTTCATCACTTGTCTGAGGGGGGACACCAAAGACAACAATATTAAGCTTTTGGCGCTGCCGGTCCCTTTCGTCTGCAATCACGTGTCTAACTTTAGTTTCAAGCTGCACCTCAAGATCATTTTTCAATGTCTAAATCTCCGACTCGACCAATCTCTGAACTGCTGCCTGGTCAAATGAGGTGCACTGTTCGATAGTAGCCAACCAACTTTCAACACCACTAAAGTGGTTATCGATATCAGTGGTTAGCTGGTCTCTTAGTTCGGCAAACGCTTCTTTCACTGCATCCTTAACTTTAGTGTCCAGTTCCTTTACAGCACTAAGAGCAGACCGGAATGGTTCGAGATTCTTATCCATGTTCTTCTGAATATCGTTCAAAGATGCCCCACTTGCCACTTGAGGATTACTTTTGCAAAGTGGGCATTTCCACTCACAGCCAACTCGTCGCATCATTATAGTCAGTAGATAGTACTCTGCCTCTGACATTTCTAGATAGTCAATGCATATCCAGAGGCCACAGCCATCACAGTTCATAGCACATGAATCCTCATGCAAGTTCTCATCACATGTTGCGCACGTATTGGTCCCTTTTTTTGGGCTCTCGCAACGTCTCTTTGGCCGCATCGCGCTGGCAACGCTGTTCTAATTTGTTATGAGTCGGCAACACTGCTTCACGCAAGCTAGATATTTATGATGTTTAAAATGTCCAGAAATACTTTGATGGTGAGTTTAACTTTTAAATTAACCTTAGTCTATCCTTGAATGTCACTTTTTGATGGAGTAGGCTCACTTCGTCCGTGTTAATTTTTCACTTGACAATATTCAAGGTAGACAGAATGTGGGAAGTGCAATACTCAAATCACCTATTCCCAGCAGTTTAAGGATTCAAATCCCGCTGGTACCAATTCGGCCTCTTGTTTGTTTTCTATTGCTCCCTTCTGCACAAATTATCCACCAAAAATACACAAAAACGGACGAGCCAACGCAATCAATGGTATTTTAGTATTTAGCTGTGATATTGAATTGTGAAAGAGCATAAAAAAGGCATCAAGTGATGTATTTACATTCATCCTTGCTAAATTATATTGTCAACTAGCCTATAATTTTACCTAATTTTATCTATGGCCTCTAGGCCATGGGCGCCCATATGGGGGGCGGGGGGGGGGGCTCCCGCCCCCCCAGGCGGAATGGTGTTGCCTTATTTTTATATTTTTGTTCTGAGATTTCTATTATATAGTATTAAAAGTGCCAATTAGACGAGGTTTGCCCCCCCTGGAATTCAGCTTATGGGCACCGATGCTCTAGGCCACTTTACACCTCCTTAACTCATATACTTTCTTTGCTTTCTTTATATTCTTCTATTTTTTATATGATTTATCACTCAAATAGTTTTTGTACAAGCCCCTCCTCCTATCTATTAAACATAAAGCATCTTCACTAACATTCATAGCAGTGTTTCTTTCCTAATACATTATCAGCAACTTCAAACACTATTGCCCTACAATTATTGCATCTATCTTCAGCATTGTCATGTTTAAAACTCTCCAGCTTAATATTCAACTAGGCCTATTCCTGGAGAGTTTCTCTCAAATTCTCATCTTGGAGTTAGGCTAGCTGGTAAATTTCTAGGTTGCCCTATAATTTAGCTAGGCTGAAAGTGAAAACATCATTTGATGCCTTTTGTATTCTCTTTCATAATTCAATAATCCCTTCTGGGGCTAGGTGCATCTTGAGCCCTTAAAGGGGCCCCAAAAGGTATTTCATTTTTGTAACCATGGAAAGAAGTTATAGCCTAACCTGCAAAATACTTGATTTTTAATTCAAACCATTTTCCTACTGTTTCAAGTTTTTCAAATGCTGTCAACAAAAATAGTGTTGAATTTTGCAATTCAAAACTTTGCCACCAATAGGCTAATTCAGGGTGGCCTATGTAGGCCTATTTGCATAGGGTAAAACACCCAGTACTCGGCCATCTGCCTATTCTTGGACAGAATGTAACTAACAGGGAACCTACCTCTAGGCTAATGTGCTTAGAAAGTTTTTATACATAGCTGGTTCCCCTGTTAGTTAACTAACAGGTTATGTAGGGAAAATACTGTTTTCATCTTCTTTGTTATAATTTCTTAGATCACACTGCCTTTCCATTAGCAATTGAAGTAAAATTTAAATATAAAATAACAGGGAAAACTTGTATATCTAACTGTGTAACTAACAGGTTCCCTGTTAGTTACATTCTGCCTGAGAATAGGAAGGTGGCCGACTACTGGGTGTCTTACCCTATTAATGGGGTGGAGGGGTAAAGTTCATGGTAAATATGCAGTGGGCCATATAATTTAGCTAGGATGAAAGTGAAAACATCATTTGATGCTTTTTATGCTCTTTCATATTTCATATGAAATAGGCTACCTTTGGGGCCCTTATAAGGGCTCAAGATGCAATTAGTCCCATCAGCAATTACTGAATTATGAAAGAGTATAAAAAAGCAATCAAAAAATGTTTTCACTTTCATAAAAGCTAGCCTAAATTATTAACCTAGAAATTTACCAGCTAGCTTAGCCTAGTTACCCTTTCTAAATTTCATCACACTATTAAATTATGATTTTATTCAGAATAAGAAGTTAAAGACACACTGAGCGGTAAGTTCATCTTTTATCTAGGGAATTAGTTGAGGAAGGAACAATTATAGGCTAGCCTGCAAAATACATATAACATAGGCCTAGCATAATAGCCTATGCATACCTAAGCCAATATTTTTCAGTCTTATAATATTGTCAGTTTACTCCTCTTTGGGGGATATGAAGACAATTAACGACCTCCAAATAGTAAATTTACATCCTAGTCTAGTCTTGCCTGAGAATTTTTTGCTTGCTATTTTTGGTTCGTCTACTGCTTCCATACAAGCAAGTTGCGAAAAATAGGATAACATTGCATGCAATAACGCAGCTCAAGTATCAACAGCGTTGCCTATATTAGTAGAATTAAACTCGCCGACAGTTGTGTTAATTTCTTTTGCTTAGAACTGGGAAAGAGTTTTATACACAGATAAAATGTATGTAAAACTAATGTCTAACTGAATTTTTTTTTAGTAATAATCAAGTTGGTGCTTTTTCTTGCCTATCCTCAGTTTCTCAGGCTTTTATCACGCTGTAACGTCATCATATATAGCCAAACGGCACCCCGATACCCAACCCTTTTTACAATTTGAAGATAGGGTACGTACATATCTGTGTCATATACTTTTTGACTATGGCTCTGTAGCAAGACCGACTTAAATTGACCCAATATAAAGCAAAAGCATCTCCCAAGATGTATTACAGAATAGCTGTTTTACATATATTCTAAATAGTTGCCCTTTTCCAAAAGTTTCTCCTCACTACTAAACGCACGCCATCTCCAGTAGATTCCGACATCGTGCCGATTTATTAGTGGTATGCCGTTGATAAAAGACCCATATGCATGTAGAAAACTTTCGGTGGCATGCCGGCAACCCACTCTGGCACCTTCGGCTCAGTGACGCGCCGCCTATCTATTTACATTTAGCCTAATGTTTTATAGTAATTTGTTGATTTTGTTGCGCTAAGTAAGCTAATGTGCCAGATTTCTTTGAAAAAGTCTATGCACAGTAAGTTCTAACCAGAAAATGAGGTTAAGAGCTAACAGACAGAGTAGGCAGAGATAATTCAAAGGAGAATAGGGGGACTAGGCAGCAGTCCTCTTGATTTCCATCACTGGCAGCAGTCTTCTTAATTTTTTGCACCATAGTTTGAAATATTATTTTGAAAAAGACTTACTTTTTCCTGATTCAAAGCATATAAAATTCGGGAAGTTTAATCTTACCCATCAAAAGCTGCGAGCCCTAGAAAATTTTGTGATTTTCGAAACAGGGAGAAAACATCCCAATAAAATAAAAGTACCTCAATAAAAATCACACCGTCAAGTTCACCGTATCTCACTGAAGAGTTCTCGATCTCCAGAAAAATTACAGCGAAAATTTCGAATTTTGTACATTGTTGCAAGAAGAATCATCACGGATTCGTGTTTACTGCTTTTTTCCCAAGGGATAATTTTATCAATCTAATGGCCCTAAAAGATTAGGAAAGGCCTCATTTAAGCTTATATTAGAATTTCTTAAATGACAAAAAGAAAGGAGGGCTACAATCCCCCTTTGCGAAGAATATTTCAATCGGAGAAGATGAATTTACGGTAAAAATTTCCATGGAGGGGGATTTCTAGCATGATTTCCGAAACAATCAGAAATAAAAAAATGAGTATTTTTCAAATAAAAGTAGGCTAGGGAAAACTTCCAGGCAGAACTGTCCAAAGAAATTTCCCTGTGCAGTTTTCAGCGAGGCTAGAATTATCTGGAGGAGTTTCACAAAGGGAATTTTACACGGGAGTCGCTATCCATTGAGAAATTTTTCACCAGGGAGTGGGCTTTCCATATAGAGGGAAGTAGATTTCCTGTCATTATTTGAAAAACAATCAGAATTAGGTTGTTTTTATCAACTGAAAGTAGGAAGCAACATTAAAACTTGAAACAAACATTAATTATTCCGTATTGGCAAGCTATCTCCTCCTTAATACATTGCTCTTTTTGCAAAAGTTTGACTTTTTGTCCTATTTCTTTAAGAACGACTCCTGGAAAACAGAAGCTTGTCAATTAGAATAAGAAACATTTTTAAAGTAGTAAAATCTTTAGTGTGAAGAGCGAGGGATTGAGGAGGAGGGATAGACCTACTCACATACGGAACAATTTCTGTTTATTTTAAGCTATAACGTTGCTTCTAACTTACAGCTGAAAAAACTTGTCAATTAGAATAAGAAACATTTTTAAAGTATTAAAATCTTTAGTGTGAAGAGTGAGGGATTGAGGGGGGGGATAGACCTACTCACATACGGAACAATTTCTGTTTATTTTAAGCTATAACGTTGCTTCTAACTTACAGCTGAAAAAACTTGTTTTTTGTTTATTTACTTTTAGTATTTATCTTATGTCATTACCCGAAATTTATCATTGCATATTTAAACATTTGAAATTAAAAAGATTACATAGTTCTTTTTCCATAAACTTTATCTTGCCTCACAATAATATAAAACGACTTCACAATGTCATGTATTAACAAAATACTTTAAGTGATTATAACTACGACTGTATTGAATGAGCCACAACATTCTTACTTTGTCTCAAACGGTATATTAAAACCTGTAGGGGGGGGGGGTGGTTAATAACTCCAATCGTTACTTATTTTTTTGCAGATGTAAATTTTAGCTCAGATCAACATTTCTGAGTTAAAAATATTTCTAAGAAGCCGCGAGTTGAAAGTATGTTCATGTTTTACCAGAGTTGAAGAACAGTAAATGCGAGCTTACAGAGTACTGAATAGGATGTCAAGAGGCTGTCCAAATTTACAGAGAGTATTATTCAAACAAAAAGTGGTATATATTAAGGGAAGAAAATTTTGTTTCATGATATTTTGGGACTTTATCTCCGGGCTTGATTAAACCCTTTGGTACAACCCCGTCAGCACTGCCAAATTGTTACAATAGATCCGCTACAACCAGTGTACATAGCTTGATATGTTGATGTCCAATTACTATATACAGGATATCAACGTCTTATCAGTCACGTAAAACCCAGATTTTTAGGATTGGTAACAAACTTGGCCTACATTATAGGTAAAAAAAGAAACAAATGATGAAAAAAAAAGAAACAAAGCAAAAGAAACAACAAAGAAACGAAAAAATACTGAAAACGAATTGTATTAAAGATATTTTCTTTTGTACTTAATACTGAAAATAAACATTAAAATTACAGTAAAGTTTTGAACTGATGAGATTTCAGCAATTAATATCATTACACATCAAATATTCAGTTTAATTTATTAGTTCTTTCTAAAATTGTTCAAGACCCCTAAAATTGTCCCCTTCCTTAACTCTAAAAACCTAAAGCCAACTGCGTCATTGGCGCTTCACTGAAAAAGAATTATATTACAAATATTTTCTTTTCCAGTTCTTACACTATTGAAAATGAAAATGAAATTACAGTGAAATAAATTCTTGAATTGATGGATCTTTCAATAATTAATGCCATTATATATCAAATATTCAATTTCATTTTGTTTATACTTTCCAAAACTGTTAAAGACACATATAGTTTTCAGTAAAGTGCCATGACGCAGTAGGTTTTACACTTTTACAGTGAGAGGAGGCGATACCCAAACTTTTGCTTGTATTGATTTTTGTTCGTTTCAAGCTTGATTTTCATATTCAATTTAAAATTCACTCGTTTTAAGATATATTTATCCGTTTACATTAGTATCTATTGTAAATTTGTTTGCATTGATTCTTTATTTAATTTCTGTTCGTTTTGAGTTTCATTTATACTTCAATAGCAAAATATTGTTTTTCGTTTTAAGCTTAATTTGCATATTCCGATTTAAGCATTACTCGCCTTAAGTTTATTTATTCGTTTACTTGTTTGTATGATTTTTTGTTATGAACGTTCGTCTAACTTCTTTTCGTTTTGTGTTTCATTTAATCTTTAACAGTAATTTCTGGTCGTTTTGAGTTGGAATTTTTAAAGGTATTTTTATATGCTGATCTTAGGTTTAAAATTGCCATTACTTTTCTTTGAAAAACTTCTTTTTTGGAAAGTTTTTTTTTAATTAGGCCTAATTTTTGTTTGTTTTTGATTGCAAAAAGTTTCAAGTTTTTCAAAATATATTATTTCAGAATAAATTTTTTTTTCAAAATCAAATGTTCATCAAAGTTTCAAAACTAGTATCAAAGTAACAATATCAAAGTAGAAAAAAATGGGTTTGTACCCACCTCGGGGTTTTTATTATCTGATACTTGAACTATTTTTAACAAAATGGCTATCTCAAAATTTGTATCGCATGGGTTTAGGGGAAGAGGGCGTGGGGGGAGCACTAATTGCTCCTAGATCTCCTTTGACTCTTAAAAAGTCAATTACAACTTTCCATTTTCAATTAAATGAGCCGTCTATGAAGTTTATACGAGCATCCCTTCTATAAGAACCATATATGCACCCAGGGCATAACTTACAACCCCTATCCGCGGACCCGGGTGGGGGGGGGAGGAGGGGGTTGTCGACCCCGGAGTTTTTGTTTTCTGAACTTTTAACTATTTTTAACAAATCTCAAAGTTTTTATATGATGCATTTAGGGCGTGGAGGGGGGGGGGCTAGTTGCCCTCCGATCTCTTTTGAGTCTTAAAAACTCAGCTAGAACTTTCAAGCTCCAATGAAATGTGCCCTCTCTGAAGTTTATACGAGCAGCCCTTCAATAACAACTATATATGCCCCCAATACTTACAAAGCGTGCCTCCGGGTCCTGGGGGTCGCGTCGACACAGGAGTTTTTCTTATCTGACGTCTGAACTATTTTTAATGAAATGGGTATTTTAAAATATTTATCGGATAGGCTTCGGGAAAAAAGGGTGGTTGGGGGGGCTAGTGTCCCTGGGATATTTTCTGACTCTTAAAAAGTGAACTAGAACTTTCAATTTCTATTTAAATGAGCCCTATCTGAAGTTTATAAGAGCATCCCTTTCGTTAGAACCATAGACGGGCCCAGGACAACACTTACAATGCCTAACCCCCGGGCCTGGGGGGTTTTGTTGATACCAGAGGTTTTGTTATCAAATTTTTGAACAATTTTAAATAACTGGCTATCTCAAAATTTGTAGCGGATGGGTTTGGGGGCGTGGGGTGAGGCTACTTGTCCTTAAATCTTTTCACTCTCAAAAAGTGAACTAGAACTTTCAATTTCCAATCAAATGATCCCTCTTTGGAGTTCAGACGAACATCCCTTTCATAAGAACCATACAAGCCTTTAGGGCATAACATAGAACGCCTTTCCCTGGGCCCTGGAGGGTTGTATTGGAACCGAAGTTTTTCTTATCCGACCTTTGAACTATTTTTTTTAAACAAAAAGTCTATCTCAAAGTTATCATCAGATGGGTTTGGAAAAAGAAGGCGATGGGGGGGGGCTAGCTGCCCTCGGATCTCTTTTGACCACTGAAAAGTGAACTCGAACTTTCGATTTTCAATCAAATAAGCCCTCTCTGAAGTTTATACGAGCATCCCTTTCATAAGAACCATATTTGCCCCAGGGTATAACTTACAACGCCGGCCCCTGGACCCTGGGGGGGGTGGGGTTGTGTTGACACCTGAGTTTTTGTAATCTGACTTTTGAACAATTTTTAACTTAATGGCTAGTTTTTTATAGGATGCATTTGGAAAAACAGGGGAGTGGGGGGAGGGGCTTCTAGTTGCCCTCCAATCTCTTTTGAGTCTCGAAAACTGAACTAGAACTTTCAATTTCCAATCACATAAGGCCTCTCTGAAGTTTTTACGAGCATCCCTTCCATAAGAACCATATATTCCCCCAGGGCATAACTTACACCGCCTGCCAACGGGCCCTGGGGGATTGTGTCAATACCGGGGTTTTCGTTATATGGTCCTTGAACTTTTTAAAAAAAAAATGTGCAATCTCAAAGTTCTTATCAGATGGGTTTGAGAAAAAAAAGCGCGGAGGGGGGGACTAGTTGCCCTCCAATCTCTTTTGACTCTCAAAAACTGAACTAGAACTTTCAATTTCCGATCAAATGAGGCCTCTCTGAATTTTTTACGAGCATCCCTTCCATGAGAACCATGTATTCTTCCAGGGCATAACTTACACCACCTGCCCCCAGGCCCTGGGGGATTGTGTTGACTCAAGAGTTTTTGTTATATGATCTTTGAACTATTTTTAACATCTAACAATTTTATCAGACTCATTTGGGAAAAAAGGCATGGGAGGGGACTGGTTACCCTACGATATCTTTTGACGCTTAAAAAGTGAGCTAGAACTTTCAATCATAGAAAGTGCGCTAGCGCTGCCTAATTAAAGAACGATGTGGGCACAATATGTTTTTTTTTCTCCGCCCGGGCACTTCGTATCGAATGAGTTGTCGTAGAAACTTTGAAAAGGACTCATTCGATTGGAAATTGGAGTGGCTAGTCCCCTTTTTAATAGTCGAAAGTGATTGGAGGGCAACTAGCCCCCCCCCCCCACGCCCCTCAGTGCCCCAGACACAACCAATCAACATTTTGATATTGCCCTTTTGTTAAGCGTAATTGAATTCCAGAAAGAAAATATCTTTTTGAGGATGACACTCCCTCACAAACCTCGAGGCCAGGGTTTTAAGTTATGCCCTGGGGGCATATAAGGTTTTTATAGAAGGCGTTGTCGTAAAAACTTCAAAAAAGGCTCATTCGATCACAAATTCAAAGGGATAGTGCCCTTTTTAATAGTCGAAAGTGACTGGAGGGCAACTAGCCCCCCCCCCACGTCCATCATTCCCCAAAACACATCCAATCAAAATTTTGAGATAATCATTTTGTTCAGCGTAGCTGATTTCCAGGTAGATAATATCTTTTTGAGGAGGACACTCCACCACAACCCTAGGGGCAAGGGTTTTAAGTTATGCCCTGAGGGCATATAAGGCTTTTATAGAAGGCGTTGTCGTAGAAACTTCAAAAAAGGCTCATTCGATTGGACATTCAAAGGGTTAGTACCCTTTTTAATAGTCAAAATTTATTGGAGGGCAACTAGCCCCCCCCCCCTCACGCCCATGATTCCCCCAAACACATCCAATCAACATTTTGAGATAGCCATTTTGATCAGCGTACTTGATTTCCAGATAGAAAAAATCTTTTTGAGGAGGACACTCCCACACAACCTTCGAGGCACGGGTTTTAAGTTATGCCCTGGGGGCATATAAGGTTTTTATAGAAGGCGTTGTCGTAGAAACTTAAAAAACGGCTCATTCGATTGGAAATTCAAACGGCTAGTGCCCGTTTTAATAGTCAAAAGTGAATAGAGGGCAACTAGCCCCCCCCCACCACGCACATCATTGCCCCAGACACATCCAATCAAAATTTGGAGATAGCCATTTTGTTCAGCGTAGTTGAATTCCATATAGAAAATATCTTTTTGAGGAGGACACTCCCTCACAACCCTCGAGGCAAGGGTTTTAAGTTATGCCCTGGGGGCATATAAGGTTTTTATAGAAGGCGTTGTCGTAAAAACTTAAAAAAAGGCTCATTCGATCAAAAATTCAAAGGGATAGTGCCCTTTTTAAAAGTCGAAAGTGACTGGAGGGCAAATAGCCCCCCCCCCACATCATTCCCCAAAACACATCCAATCAAAATTTTGAGATAATCATTTTGTTCAGCGTAGTTGATTTCCAGATAGAAAATATCTTTTTGAGGAGGACACTCCCCCACAACCCTTGAGACAAGGGTTTTAAGTTATGCCCTGGGGGCATATAAGGTTTTTATAGAAGGCGTTGTCGTAGAAACTTAAAAAAAGGCTCTTTCGATTGGAAATTAAAAGGGTTATTACCCTTTTTGATAGTCGAAATTTATTGGAGGGAAACTAGCCCCCCCCCCTCACGCCCATCAGTCCCCCAAACACATGCAATCAACATTTTGAGATAGCCATTTTGATCAGCGTACTTGATTTCCAGATAGAAAATGTCTTTTTGAGGAGGAAACTCCCCCACAACCCTAAGGGCAAGGGTTTTAAGTTATGCCCTGGGGGCATATAAGGTTTTTATAGAAGGCGTTGTCGTAGAAACTTCAAAACACGCTCATTCGATTGGAAATTCAAAGGGCTAGTACCATTTTTAATAGTCGAAAGTGATTGGAGGGCAACTAGCCCCCCCCTCCATTCCCATCATTCTCCAAAACACATCCAATCAAAATTTTGAGATACCCATTTTGTTCAGCGTATTTCGAGATGGAAAATATGTTTTTGAGGAGGACACTCCCCCACAACCCTCAGGGTAAGGGTTTTAAGTTATGCCCTGGGGGAATATAAGGTTTTTATAGAAGGCGTTGTCGTAGAACTTCGAAAAAGCTCATTCGATTGGAAATTTAAAGGGCTAGTGCCCTCTTTAATAGTCGAAAGTGATTGGAGGGCAACTAGCCCCCCCCCCACACCCATCATTCCCCAAAACACATCCAATCAAAATTTTGAGATAGCCATTTTGTTCAGCGGAGTTGATTTGCAGATAGAAAATATATTTTTGAGGAGGACACTCCCCCACAACCCTCAGGGCAAGGGTTTTAAGTTATGCCATGGGGGCATATAAGGTTTTTATAGAAGGCGTTGTCGTAGAAACTTCAAAAGAGGCTCATTCGATGGGAAATTCAAATGGATAGTGCCCCTTTTAATAGTCGAAAGTGATTGGAGGGCAACTAGCCCCTCCCCCCATTCCCATCATTCCCCCAACCACATCCACACAAAATTTTGAGATCTCCATTTTGTTCAGCGTAGTTGATTTCTATATAGAAAATATCTTTTTGAGGAGGACACTCCCCCACAACTCTCGAGGCAAGGCTTTTAAGTTATGCCCTGGGGGCGTATAAGGTTTTTATAGAAGGCGTTGTCGTAGAAACTTCAAAACAGACTCATTCGATTGGAAATTCAAAGGGTTAGTGGTCTTTTTAATAGTCGAAATGTATTGGAGGGCAACTAGCCCCCCCTCCGCCCGCCCAGCATTCCCCCAAACACATCCAATCACAATTTTGAGATAGCAATTCTGTTCAGCGTGCTTGCTTTCCAGATAAAAAATATGTTTTTGAGGAGGACACTCCCCCACAACCCTCGGGGCAAGGGTTTTAAATTATGCCCTGAGGGCATATAAGGTTTTTATAGAAAGCGTTGTCGTAGAAACTTCAAAAAGGGCTCTTTCGATGGGAAATTCAAAGGGCTAGTGCCCATTTTAATAGTCGAAAGTGATTGGATGGCAACTAGCCCCCCCTCCCCGCGCCCATCAGTCCCCCAAACACATAAAAACAAAATTTTGAGATAGCCCTTTTGTTCAGTGGTGTTGATTTCGAGTTAGAAAATATGTTTTTGAGGAGGAAACTCCCCTAAAACTCTCGGGGCAAGGAATTAAAGTTATGCCCTGGGGGCATATAAGGTTTTTACAGAAGGCATTGTCGTAGAAACTTCAAGAAAGGCTCATTCGATTGGAAATTCAAAGGACTAGTGCCCTTTTTAATAGTCGAAAGTGATTTTAGGGAAACTAGCACCCCCCCCACGCCCATCATTCCCCCAAACACATCCAATAAAAATTTAGAGATAGCCATTTTGTTCAGAGTAGTTGTTTTCCAGATAGAAAATATATAGATAGAAATTTTTAGGAGGACATATGTCAAATATGTCAGTCTATTGGAAATTCAAAGGGTTAGCACCCTTTTTAAATGTCGAAATTTATTGGAGGGCAACTAGCCCCCTCCCCCTCCTCACGCCCATCATTCCCCCAAACACATCCAATCAAAATTTTGAGATAGCCATTCTGTTCAGCGTGCTTGATATCCAGATAAAAAATATCTTTTTGAGGAGGACACTCCCCCACAACCCTCGGGGCAAGGGTTTTATGTTATGCCGTGGGGGCATATAAGGTTTTTATAGTAGGCGTTGTCGGAGAAACTTCAAAATAGGCTCATTCAATTGTAAATTCAAACGGCTAGTGCCAGTTTTAATAGTCGAAAGTGATTAGAGGGCAACTAGCCCCCCCCTCGCGCCCATCATTCCCTAAAACACATCAAATCAAAATTTTGAGATAGCCATGCTGTTCAGCGTAGTTGATTTCTTGTTAGAAAATATGTTTTTGAGGAGGACACTCCCCTAAAACCCTCGGGGCAAGGGTTTTAAAATTTGCACTTTACTGAAAAAAATATAAATAGTTTTACTTTTATAACTTTAATAAATCAAATAATTTTAACATTTTGATTACTAAATATCAGTATATGTATATTAAACTGACAATGCACATTCATTTGTATTTTTTTTCCGTAAAGTGCAAATTTTTTTTCTGGCCTTGGGAAGGCATAGGGGTTTTGCGCCCAACTTATGTTAATTTCTGCTCGTTTTGTGTTTGACTCGGTTATTTATTTTAATTTCTTTTCGTTTTGGGTTTCATTTATTTATCTATGCTGGTTTGTGGTAGTTTCGAGCTTGGTAGATTATTTTATTTTATTTTTGCTCATTTTTTGTTTAATGGAGTTCCTTACTTTTCTTTGAAAAACTTATTTTGTGGAAAAAGTTTTTTTAATTAATTTCCAACCAAATGAGCCCTCTCTGAAGTTTATACGTGTATTCCTTCCGTAAGAAAACAATACATGAACCCAGGGCATAACTTAAAACTCTTGCCCTGAAGACTCCAGGGGGAGTGTCCTACTCAAAGACATAATTTCCAGAACTTTCAACTACTATGAACAAAATGGCTATCTCAAAATTTTGATTGGATGTGTTTGGTGAGATGGTGGGCGTGGAAGGGGTGTTAGTTGCCTTCCAATCATTTTTGACTATTAGAAACGGTACTAGCCATTAAAATTTCCAATCGAATGAGCCCTTTTTGAAGTTTCTACGACAACACTTTCTATAAAAACTTTATATGCCCCCAAGGCACAACTCACAGCCCTTGCCCTTAAATCCTCAAAAACCTAATTTCCAGAATTTTCAAACGACTATCTCTAAATCTTGATTGGATGTGTTTCGGAAAAAAGTGTGCGTGACAGGGGAGTTAGTTGCCCTCTAATCACTTTCGAATATTAAAAAGGGCACTAGCCCTTTGAATTTCTATCGAATGAGCCGTTTTTGAAGTTTTTACGACAGAGCTTTCTATAAAAACCTTATATGCCCCCGGGGCATAACTTACAACCCTTGCCTTGAGGGCTGTGGGGGAGTGTCCTCCTTATGACCCCTTCCATATTAAGACCTCTGGGAAAAAAATAGTAAATAATAATAAATTATAGGCAGTGCAATCGCGCTGCCTAAGAAAAGAACGATGTTGGCACAATATATTATTTATTTTTTTCCCTTTAGACCAGGGCACTTCGTATCGAAGAAGTTGTCGTAGAAACTTGAAAAAGGGCTCATTCGATTGGAAATTTGAATGGCTATTGGCCTTTTTAATAGTCGAAAGTGATTGAAGGCAACTAAAGCCCCTTCCATGCCCACCATTTCCCCAAACACACCCAATCAAAATTTTGAGAGAGCCATTTTGTTCAGCGCAGTTGATTTCCAAATAGAAATCATGTTTTTCTCCCCAACAATGACAGGAGGACACTCCCCGACAACCCTCACGGCAAGGGTTGTAAGTTATGCCCTGGGGACATATAAGAATTTTATAGAAAGCTTTATCGTAGAAACTTCAAAAAGGGCTCATTCGATTGGAAATTCAAAGGGTTAGTGCCCTTTTTAATAGTCGAAAGTGACTGGAGGGCAACTAACCCCCCCTATCACGCCTAATTTTCCCCCAAACACATCCAATCAAAATTTTGAGATAGCCAGTTTGTTCAAAGTAGTTAAAAATTCTGGAAATTAGGTCTTTGAGGATGACAACACCCCACAGTCTTCAGGGTAAGGGTTGTAAGTTATGCCCTGGGGGCTCTGGTTTTTTTTTATAGAAAGCGATATCGTAGAAACTTCAAGAAGGGCTCATTTGATTGGAAATTGAAATGGCTAGTGCCCTTTTTAATAGTCGAAAGTGACTGGAAGGCAACTAAAACCTCTTACACGTCCCCCATTTATCCAAACACATTCAATCAAAATTTGGAGATTTTTTTTCAAAGTAGTTGAAAAGTCCGGAAATAATATTTTTGAGAATTACACTCCCCCACCGCCCTCAGGGTAAGGGTTGTAAGTTATGCCCTGGGGGCACCTAAGGTTTTTATTGAAAGCTTTGTCGTAGAAACTTGAAAAAGGGCTCATTCGATTGGAAATTCAAAAGGCTATTGCCATTTTTAATAGTCGAAAGTGATTGGAGGGCAAATAATCCCCCTCTAACGCCGACCTTTTCCCCAAACACATCCAATCAAAATTTTTAGATAGCCAATGTGTTCAACGTAGTTAAACGTTTTAGAAATTTAGTCTTTGAGAATGATAACCCCCTCAGAGCCCTCAGGGCCAGGGTCGTAAGTTATGCCATGGGTGCATATAAGTTTTTTATAGATGTGATGTTGTAGCAACTTCAAAAAGGGCTCATTCGATTGGAAATTAGAAGGGATTTTGCCCATTTTAATAGTCGAAAGTGATTGGAAGATAACTAACACCCCTCTCACACCCTCCATTTCCCCAAACACGTCCAATCAAAATTTTGAGATAGCTATTTTGTTCGTAGTAGTCAAAAAGTCCGGAAATTATGTTTTTGAGGATGACACTCCCCCCACAGCCCTCAGGACAAGGGTTGTAAGTTATGCCCTGGGGGCATATAAGTTTTTTGTAGAATGCGTTGTCGTAAAAACTTCAAAAAGGAATCATTTGATTGGAAATTGAAACAGCTAGTGCCCTTTTTAATAGTCGAAAGTGATTGGAGGTCAAGTAAACCCCCTCTCACGCTCACCATTTCCCCAAACACATCCAATCGAAATCTTGAGAGAGCCATTTTGTTCAACGCAGTTGAAAGATCAGGAAACTATGCCTTTGAGGATGACAACCCCCTCACAGCCCTCAGGGCAAGGGTTGTAAGTTATGCCCTGGGGGCATATAAGGTTTTTATAGAAAATGTTGTCGTATAAACTTCAAAATGGGCTCATTCGATTGGAAATTGAAAGGGCTAGTCCCCTTTTTAATAGTCGGAAGTGATTGGAGGACAACTAACCCTCCTCTTACGCCCACCATTTCCCCCAACACATCCAATCAAAATTTTGAGGTAGCAATTTTGTTCAAAATAGATTTAAAGTTCTGGAAAACAGGTCTTTGAGGATGAACCCCCCCCCCTCCAGCCCTCAGGGCAAGAGTTGTAAGTTACGCCCAGGGGGCAAATAAGGTCTTTATTGAAAGCGTTGTCGTAGAAACTTCAAAAGGGTTCATTCAGTTGGAAATTGAAAGGGCTAGTGCCCTTTTTAATAGTCAAAAGTTATTGGAAGGCTTGACACTTTCAAACAGTTCGTGGTAACGAACTGTAAGTAAGGAGCGACCCGGCTCAATGGTAACCGAAACTCTAAAAGACGGAATTTTGATACAAATCGATACATCAAAAGAATCAGATTTTAATTCTGATTTCAAAAATATAAGTTTCATCAAGTTTAATCTTATCCATCAAAAGTTACGCGCCTGTGAAAATTTGGCTGATTTTCGAAAAAAGGGGGAAAGACCCCCTAAAAGTTATAGAACCTTAATGAAAACCAAATCATCATATTCAGCGTATCAGAGAACCCTAATGTAGAGGTTTCAAGCTCCTATAGATAGATAGATAGATATTTATGGCAAAACAACTGCCTCTTTGGGCCATGGCAAAAACAAACACAGTTGCATATATAGTTAAAACACATGATAATAACATATATAACAATAACTAAACATAGCCCATAGCAAATAAAAATAAAATAACATAACAATTGCAGCACAAAAGCACACATAATACTATAAAACCAACTCACATAATTACACACAATGTCACAAACATAATAATAATAATAATAATCGTGTATTCAAAAGCCTTTATACAGGGCCATATACACTATACATCAAATATAAAAGGAAAACAAAAGTAAAACTACCTTTAGCCTTCTTTTTCCAAACCATAACAAATCTTCATCACAATAGTTCCTGTCTTATCTTTAATGCCTGATCCACAAATCTACATAATCTACACTTGAGGCTAGGTACCGTCAGAGACAACATGTCCCGAAGTGAAAAATTACTTTTCCCCAAAATACCCTCCCTCAAATCAGTAAGCCCCTGACACCGGCACAGAAAATGGTCCAGATTTTCCTCTTCAATATTACAAATAGTACACGTGGACCTAGAAGCTGGGAACCCCATACCTCTCTCAAATACTTTACTCCTCCATCTTAAAGGCAAACAGTTGACCCGCAGCTGCAACCAATATGACAAATACTTACTTGGCAAATTAGATTTAAAGTAAATTTCCGGGCCGAACACCTTTTTCACTTCCTTATAAACACTTAATGTCTCGGATCTCTCAATTTAATTCCCCCATGTCTGTATCTCCTGATCTTCTAATCTTTGTTTAACTATTCCTATTATATCAATCTGACTATTAGCGGGGCCTCTACCATCATTCCATATATATTACAATCCTAATCTGTCTAATAAGCATTTAACCTTAAAGGGCCACGACCTCTTACGCCCTGAAGCAAGTAGCTCTTCATAGGCCTCTCTAGTAAGTTTACCTCGTGGTACCTGCACTAACTTCATCCAAAATCTAACTACCTGAACTAGCCTATGTTTACGGAGCGAAAAAAGCCCTAGCTCCCCTTTCAAAAGGTGGGTATGCGTAGCTCTATGGAGGCCGAAAAGCTATTTGTAATAATTTACCTGAAGGGTCTCCAGCTGTTCTGCCGCTTCCATCCCCCAGAATTCCCCACCATAAAGAATAACTGGCATAATCTTCGTTAAAAATATCTTCTTATGCATTGCTAGACTTTTAATGCCTATAACTGTACCTTTCCTCAAAACCGTCGATATAGCCGCTTTCCCCCTTTATACTGACTCTTTAATTTGGGCACACCAACTACCATTATTTTGAAATACAAAACCTAAATATTTTGAATTTTCAACTATATTTATTTCATCACCTTTAAACATAAACTTACCATTATTTTCTTTATCTTTTCTTTTACCAAAAATAACTATTTCTGTCTTCTTAACATTAAGCTGGAGCTTCTTCAGATCTAAGTAATCTGCAACAAGATCTAACAAAATCTGTAATTCCTGGGCAGACTTAGCAACATGTACGCTATCATCAGCGAAAAGCAAAAACTGAAAATAATTTTGAGCCAAGACCCACTGTCAGAGCCCACCTTCCTTCCAAAAACTGAACTAAATCATTTATAAATATAGAAAACAAATGGGGAGAGAGAGCACTACCTTGTTTTACCCCTATATGGTTTCTATATACTCTGGAAAATTCCTGATCTATTACCTTTACTACCGCCTTAGTTCTGCAATACATGCTAGTAACTAACCTCACGAAAATACTAGGTAATCCTATACTTCTAAGGATATCTACCAAAAGCACCCTCTCAACATTATCAAAAGCTTTTCTTAGGTCTAAAAAAGCTACATGTAGACGGCTAGTCCCTGTTCCATACTTATCGAATAAAGTTCTAAGCACAAATACCCTTTCTGCTGTACTGTAGCCTTTCCTAAATCCTTCTTGCTCTTCATTTATAATCTTATTTTTATCTAACCACCTATCTAGCCTCCTATCTAAAATTTTCTCTAACACTTTACTAAAAACTGGTGCTAGAGCTATGGGTCTATAGTTATCATTCGAGCTAGGGTCCCCCTTCTTAAAAAGTGCTATAACAACTGAAGTCTTCTACACTTCTGGCCACTTACCTGTAGATACAATACTAATAAATGCTATAACTAATATCGACAAAAACACCGAAAAAAATTTCTTAACCACCCAGGCTGGTATCCCATCCAAACCCGGTGCGGACCCTACTTTCATCTTACTAACTACTTCTCTAACCTCCTCTCTTGTTTCTTCCCCTACTAATTCATAATCATTCTCCTGCAGCGGGAAAATACTTTCACCTGAACATGATGACTCTTTATCCTCATCTAGCCCTTCACAATTTCCTTCTAAATTCTCAAAATAACCAGGCCATGACTCCGGTGAAGGAGTTTGATCTGAAGTACTAGCTCTTTCCTTTTTCATTCTACTCCAAAATTCTTTAACATTCCTTAGTGTAAGCTCCTCCATCATCTTTTTCATTTCTAAACTATCCCATTCCCGACTTTGCCTCTTCAGCAATTTCTTATATTCCCTATTCTTAACTCTATAAAATTCAACGCTTCTAACCGCAATTCTTCATCCTGGCACTGCCTAAAAATTTCTAATTCTGTTTCTACCTCCTGCTTTAACCTTCTACATTCCTCATCATAATATCCTTTATCTCCTGATTTAACTTTCCTTTCTACCGCTTTACTAGACCACTCGGCAAAAACTTTCACCTTGACCGCTTTGCTCACATAACTCGGCAAGGACTTCCTCAGCACCGCAATCTAGATTTCTAATCTCCTCTAATCTATCCATTACTTCCGGTCTCGATATCATCTCATTCATGTTATCAATTTCCTTATTATTCCAATATCTTTTTAACTGTTTTCAAACTCTAATCTTCTACTGACCGACTGTCTCACACCTCTTTCAATACAGCTCCTCTCACCTTCATCCTATAAAACCAACTCTAGCCTAACTGGTCAGGGGCCTGAATCAACTGACTGAAGTGCCCCAACGTCAACTGATTGAGCTGCAAGTCCTCAGTCAACCACCACAAAATCAATCAGACTCGGACGAGCTCCCGAAATACAGGTAAACTCCCCTACTCCCCTGTCAGTTCCAAATCTCCCATTCCCAATTATTAGACCATTCTCCGAGCAGAGCTCCAAGAGCCTTCTCCCTCAACAATTCACCTTCCTATCCATATCTCTGCTATTTCTAGGCATTCCATACTCAGATGGAACCATGTCTGGCACTTTTCAGAACGAGACCCTCTCCATTTCTAATACAGCACCCGCATAAGCGTTGAAATCTCCTATAACAACAAAAAAATCCTCTGTAAAATCCCTTCTTAGTCTACATAACTCTTCAGCTAACACATCCCATGTTTCCTCTCTATTATAGGAGCTATTCTGAGGCGCTATATACACAGATCCCAAAGTCATCAATTTGTTTCTCACTAACTCCAATCGTACCCAAAGAATGTTCTCTGAATTACTAGCAATTCTATGATATCTCCGGAAACGAGCTTTACTTAGTATCACGGTTATCCCTCCATAGTAGCGCATGTTTCCAGCTGGCTTTCGCGCAACATGCTCAACACTAAAACCGTCGAATATCGGAGGGTCACTTGCGCTATGCCATGTTTCAACTAACCCTATAATATCGATTGACTTATCTTCACTAAATCTTCACTATTGACTATTGACTATTGACTATATCACTATTGACTTATTGACTAAATCTTCACTAATCTGTTTCACTTTATTTTTCACACCTTGTACGTTCCAGGTTACTAAACTTATTCGATGTATATGGCCGAGTTTTTCCTAGTCCCTGCATACCTGTTGCTCTTCGGTACTAGCTGCGTCAAAATCTGACACTTCCTGAATAATATGTTAATAGTCACAATATCTGTTACTATAAGGGGTATCACCACGGGGGCTCCTTGGCACGTATCAACCAACTCTATTTGGCCAACCACCTGTGGGCGAGTACCGTAAGCAAAATGCGATATATTTAAAATACAAAGATTCTTTCCTTCTAAAGATGATTCTGACAGAAATTAAAACGTCCCCTAATTGAGTTCAAAATACCGCTTCCAAGAGTCTAAATTCTTAATCAGCAAAAAGAGAAATTGCATTCTAGCTTCAGTCAAACAACGACGCTAGTCGGTTTGAATTTCGCTAAGATAATTAGTAATAAAAAAGATGCTACGCACAATATTTCTAAGGAAGTTTAAACTATAAGAGCCGTGTGAACGTTCGAATAATCAGAAATATTTAAAACAATTTATTGGACGAAGGGTTCGCATCCTCGGGCCACTTAAGCCAATCGTGTAGCGATAGAAATTGTTTATTTGTAGCGATGGAAAAATTGGTATTTAAATCAAACGTATTCTTACTAGTAAATAACAAAACCTGGCTTTCTCAATAAATCAGATATGAATGGCATAGGTTTATTTCCCTATTATTATTTCTTATATTTGAACCGGATGCTGTAATTTCTCCAACATACATATTAATCGAATTGTATTTTAATGCTGATCTTGAATATCTTTGAATTATTTCATTTAATTTAATCCATCAAAAGTTATGAGGAATTAAGAATTATTGAACTAGAAATTCTGACGTCTCAGAACTTTGTTTCCACGGCACGATTAGATCTGACTTCAGAGACACGAATACTTATAGGCTACAGGGGTTAGAAACGTTATAAGCCGTAGCGATGACAACTTTTGGTATTTGTAGGGAAGAAAAAATGTGGCCTCTTCTTTCTCGAGCTATCTGGAGATCAGATTCCTTTGGGAGCGTTTACCTTGGAGACATACGAACTAATTACCTATTATCAGACTGGATGCAGACATATAAGATGAAATAAACACAGATAAAAAAGTCAATAGATTTATTGAACTTACATACTTAGATGCACAGCAATGGGTCACTTCAAATGACAATAACGGTGACAACGATGGAAGAATAAGAATTTTGTCTGAATGATCTCGACTCTGATCTACTAATCCTTCCAAATCTGATTTTACGAATAATTTTAAAAAACACTTTTACCCCACTACCAAACGCAGTTCTTTCGTCCTTCGCTGTAAGGGCTGGCTTGCCATTGGCTCACGTGGCCCAAGGACGCGAACCCTCGTCCAATAACACGTCTTAAATATTTTTGATGATTTAGGCGTTCGCACGGTTCTTATCGTTTAAACTTCCTTAGAAATATTGTGCGTAGCACCTTTCTTATTGCTCACTGTCTTAGCGAAATCCAAAGACTGTAGTTTCTTTTCTTTGCTGATTAAGGACTTTTTTATTTTTGAAACTAGATTTAGCTTAATTATAGGAGTCAGAATTATCTTTAGAAAGAAGGAACTATATTTTGGTATTTTAAATACATCGCATTTTACTCTTGGTACATATCACCCTTCCCATCAATTAATGACGTCCCGTCATTAGTAACTGCTCGCCTTTGGGCTTTTTAAATGTTCGCCATTTATTAACTATTTCTTCTACATAATTATTTCATATTTATGCTTTGGCTTAATCAAGAGTGCTAAAAATTCTCTCTATTACTTTTTTTTTATTCTACATCCCTATCTAAGATTTATCTACCAGAATAAGATTATTCAAGGTTCTAGGCTAGCTACTATACTAAAGATTTTTTTTTATTCAATTTTTACAAGGCTTTTTTTTTATTTTGCTGTCTATATGGCATACTACATTCTATCTGCGCTACATTAAATGAATGACATGATAATACTACACCTAATTCTACTTGAACGTCTAGCGGTACATACATGAATGATTTATAACAAACAATATTGGGTTTTCCATATTCACTGGTAACATTAAAACACTTTCACTATTGGCATTTTTGAATTATCGAAGTTATTAGGAAGTAATATATGTAGATTCACATCTATTCGTCACCTTCGAGTCCTTAGTGTACTACACCCTTCTGTTGTAAATTATTGTCCTTCACTCTTTTTGTCTTCGCAAAAATTTTGAAGCATTTACGTTATGGTTTCTTCATGGAACAGTTCAAGCCTGATTGTCTTCACACGACAAGTTTTCTCTAATAGTTAACTGGGAAATGATGCTTCCCACTACAGGTGTTGGTGTTTTTCTTCTCAGCATATCATTTTTAGGATTTTTTGAGGCATATAGAGAATTTATTCTCGCGTAAAATTGTTCATTTGTGCCTTTTATAAAATTTTTAGCTCATGGCTTGCGTCGATTAGCCTTTGCGGTGATTCCTAGGTTAATCACGGGGTAATTGAAGTTTGGATTTAGAATGGGTTGTCATCAAACTATAGTGATTCTTTTAACATATTGTCTTTAACTTGAACTTCAAACATCTTCAAATATCGTTTAACTTCCAATATCATTAAATATTGTTTATCTTGTATTGATCGATGGGGTTCTCAGAATTAAACTTCAAATTATCTCTAACTTCAGCTTCAAATATCTTCAAATGTCTTTAAATATCATTTAACTTCAAATATCGTTAAATATCGTTTATCTTGTATTGATCGATGGGGTTCTCAGAATTAAACTTCAAATTGTCTCTAACTTCAGCTTCAAATATCTTCAAATGTCTTTAAATATCATTTAACTTCAAATAT